>NW_022987607.1:110000-272500 GCF_902827165.1 Trematomus bernacchii
ACTTATTGGACTGATGAGTTTGTTTTCAAACCACCACAAAATACAGACTATTACTGTACAATCTTGCGCAATATACACTCTTTGCATTCTGCTTTTTTATTCTGCTGCTATTTCACCCAGCAATACTTACATCACATACAACCTCTCCCTCTTTTCACCCTCTGTCTGAAACCAGAGCCCAGTCTGCTCTGATTGGTTAGCTGGCCGGCTCTGTTGTGATTGGTCAACCGCTTAGAGATGTCCCGCCCCTTAGCCTATCATGTACAATGTGTTGGAGTGCAAGTTATTCATAGTGATGTCACTGTGTTCAAGGACGTTTTCTGCTGTTTTTTTATTTTTTATTAACGTGTCTGTTTTTGTGTCTTTATTTAAAATGTTTCTATACATTTTAATTTTTTTGTGTGTGATGTGACCTTTGCTCTTCCACTGTACATTTCCCCGCAACGGGACTCTTAAAGGATTTCAGATTTGTATTTATTTTCTGATTTCCATATTTTTTACAAACCATATCTTTAGAGAGGAAATTCAAAACACAACGCATGCATTCATATCCCTCATGTAACATCATGATCATGAACAGGTAATGCCTGATGACTACATACTGTACTAATGTAGGGAAACCCCTTGAAGAAGCTTCTTCTGATGAAAATGCATATGATTTCTGCTCCCGTGCTAATGGCCATGATTTCTTTGTGTTTTTCTATTTCTTTTTACTGCTTTCCTTGAACAAAAGACCTGACTACTTCCTCCCTCTCTGGTAAAGATGATTTCCTCCTGAGCTCTATCTCCTGACTTTCCTCCTCTCAAAGTCGTGATTTTTCACTGTTTGTTTATGTGAGGCGGCCCGAAAGCAGCGGAGTTACGATAAGAGAGAAGAAGTACAGCGTGCCGCTCACAGTGAGGCGTCCATGAAGAGAAAGAAGCAATGCACTGTGGGAGGATGACAGCCCATCCATCACACACAGAGAGAGCTGCAACTTTTATAAATCGTTTGTCGCATTTTAAAGGGAATTGGAAGACATCTGCATTTTTCTGAGGATATCTGTGTGAACGTGACTGAGGCGTCATGAGATTCAAAGTGGCGGAGCAGCGATGAGATAGAAACACAGGAAAGGTGTCAGATTAATGAACACACTCTCCATGACATCTATTAACCTTGCAGATACTTATGCTGTGTGTGTGTGTGTGTGTGTGTGTGTGTGTGTGTGTGTGTGTGTGTGTGTGTGTGTGTGTGTGTGTGTGTGTGTGTGTGTGTGTGTGTGTGTGTGTGTGTGTGTGTGTGTGTGTGTGTGTGTGTGTGTGTGTGTGTGTGTGTTGTGTGTGTGTTGTTTGAAAATCCTCTGACTCTTCTTCTGCAAATAGCATCTTTTAAAGATTTAGCGGTTTAGGGTCAAGTGTGCAAGCTAACAGTAAATTGGATATTATAAAAATATGATAAACATTTTGAAGTGATGAGTTTTAAGTAAACACATTTTATTGCAGAAGGACTAAAAGAGATATTAGCGTCACAAATAATGTTTTTAAGATGTTGAACCCATTGACCCAAACGTCTCTTTCCAATTTCCCCTCTTCACATGTCTCTCTCTCTCTGTGGCTCCCCATGTTTGTAGTGAAATAAAGTGAAGTATGTTGAAATGTAAGACTTTAAGGGGTGAAGGACTTCCAATTTGTGTATCTCGCGTTCTGATGGATGTATGTGAAGAAACCTCATTTTTTAAAGTTTGGGTTATTATTCAAGATATAAACGTAAATAAAAGCCCCATGTTTCAACCCAGTCTCACGGCATTTCGTGTTATAGTCACGAAATTAATCTATTGATTCGTGTTCACCAACACGATTTCGCCATTTTTTTCGTGTCACAGAGAACGATTTTAAAAGCAATGTAAATAATAACAAATTAGAAGGAAAAACAGATTAAAAAAAATACAGATTTCAGTATTCTGACACCGAACGATTTTAGAAGCAATGTATTTATATTGGTAGTATGTTTCGTGCCTGCACCAAATAGTAACAAATTAGGAGGAAAAGAAAAGATTACAAAAATACAGATGTCAGTATTCTGAGGCTCTGAGCCCCATTTCTTTTCCTCACTGACGGCAAAAAAAGTCCGACATTCTACAATTTAAAATAAAAGGCTTAGGGTTAGGCTTAGGGTAAGATATTGAGTAAGAAAATGTTTTTATGAACCACACAGCTTCCGGTCTTCCAAGACCCGACCGGATAAAAAGACGTGTTGCAGGCACGAAACATACTACCAATAGAAATACATTGCTTTTAAAATCGTTCTGTGTGACACGAAAAAAATGCGAAAATCGTGTTGGTGAACACGAATCAATAGATTAAATTAATGTTGTGACTATAACACGAAATGCCGTGAGACTGGGTTGCATGGTTTGTCTTAATTTTGGATACTTTCCTTAGTAGCCTACACTGCCTTATTGTACACAGTGAATACTTGTACTGTGTACTTAGTGTGTGAATATCGTAGCATTGTCTCAAAACGCAAATGGCTGCTGTTATCCAGCTTGTTAACAAAAACGCATCTTTTTAGAATAGCCTTTTACTAGATTTTTAAAACCCCCACATTTATAAATGTCACTGTTTTTATTCTGTTGTTTTAATTGTTTTTGTTGTTTTGTTTCAGCCTTTTTACTCTGTAGCACGTTGAGTTTTGTTCACGCGAATGAAAAGTGCGCTTATAAATCAAATTGATTATTATTGTTAGCTAGCCGATTTGCCCATTAGCCCATTAGCTAGCTTGTTAGCTAACAGCATTATTGTTTGTTGTACTAAATCATTACACACTGCTCTACTAACCCATTACAATTAACATTGGCTTCTTTTTGACGAGAGTATATCTGTATCTTTATCAACTACAGAAAGAAACAGCAGCATGTTTAACTTTTATTTGTAAAGTGCGGAGTTCACTTGAGCTAATGCTACGTAGCCAAGATGGCGGTCTTCGAGTGTGTCCAGCGTTACACACTCTTTCACACACTTTCTGACCGTTATAAAGGCACCATGAGGGTACGTATAGTGCATTTAGCAATATTTCTTAGCGTAAATGCACTTCTTGGCACTCAAAATAGCAAGAGAAAATACAGAAGTATGCAAATTAAGACAGCGCTGTTTTTGTTTTAAGCTAGGCTAGGCTACACAGATCTATTTCTACACTCTACGCACAAAGAGGAGAGTTATAAATATTGTACTAGTCTAACTTAGTACATTTTAGAGTCAATGAAGTACAGTTACTTAATTTGTATATCCCTTGCCTCATCTAGGAGTCCCGGAGCTTCTGTTTTACAACCAACGTTTAAAAAAGACAAACACAAAAACACTTTGTTCGATCTTCATTAAATTGCATCTTCAGATTTATCTCAGTGAGAGCTGAAAACGACTCTTCTTTAAATATCATTTGTCCTGCATGTCTCAGATGTAATTGGTTGCACGTTAACATTTATACAGCGAGGCGTCGGCAGCCAAGCAGAAATACAATTCAGTTTCTGCACAAATACTAACTGTAGAGGCAGAGACTCATGAAAGATAAATGAAGTCATGTGATTTACACTATATGTACAGATAAATATTCCAATTTAAATGCAAGAAGGTGGAGGTGGAGGTGTTTACAGACGTGTTTACCTCACGATTCATAAATAACACACAATGCAATTACTCCTCTTCAGATGAGGTTTTAACGCTCACACGTCACACAGCGTCTTTATAGTAATGTTTTTATTTCCTGTGTTATTCCGACTCGTGTAATTGCTTCTGTCCTGCGGCTCATCGAGCTGACTGATATCAGAGGAGAAAACTCTTCCTCCTTAAATCACTCTTCACTAAAGTCGCCAACATGGAGTTTTTATCGCCCGTCGCATTTCATCCTGCCCTCGGAGTAAATGGCCTGAGGGTAACGCTGGTATACGGGATGTGTGTGCACTTCATTTGTCCTTTTGTAAATGACTAGAGTGTTTTCTGTGCTTCTGAATCACAATACAGTAAACAGTTAGATCGTTTTAGCTTAAAAAACCTGAACATCAGCAGGAGAGGACTCTTTAAAGTAGAGACACTACATACTGATATACACCTGAACATCAGCAGGAGAGGACTCTTTAAAGTAGAGACACTACATACTGATATACACCTGAACATCAGCAGGAGAGGACTCTTTAAAGTAGAGACACTACATACTGATGTACACCTGAACATCAGCAGGAGAGGACTCTTTAAAGTAGAGACACTACATACTGATATACACCTGCACATCAGCAGGAGAGGACTCTTTAAAGTAGAGGACACTACATACTGATATACACCTGAACATCAGCAGGAGAGGACTCTTTAAAGTAGAGACACTACATACTGATATACACCTGAACATCAGCAGGAGAGGACTCTTTAAAGTAGAGACACTACATACTGATATACACCTGAACATCAGCAGGAGATGACTCTTTAAAGTAGAGACACTACATACTGATATACACCTGAACATCAGCAGGAGAGGACTCTTTAAAGTAGAGACACTACATACTGATATACACCTGAACATCAGCAGGAGAGGACTCTTTAAAGGAGAGACACTACATACTGATATACACCTGAACATCAGCAGGAGAGGACTCTTTAAAGTAGAGACACTACATACTGATATACACCTGAACATCAGCAGGAGAGGACTCTTTAAAGTAGAGACACTACATACTGATATACACCTGAACATCAGCAGGAAGAGGACTTTTTAAAGTAGAGACTCTACATACTGATATACACCTGAACATCAGCAGGAGAGGGACTCTTTAAAGTAGAGACACCACATACTGATATACACCTGAACATCAGCAGGAGAGGACTCTTTAAAGTAGAGACACTACATACTGATATACACCTGAACATCAGCAGGAGAGGACTCTTTAAAGTAGAGACACTACATACTGATATACACCTGAACATCAGCAGGAGAGGACTCTTTAAAGTAGAGACACTACATACTGATATACACCTGAACATCAGCAGGAGAGGACTCTTTAAAGTAGAGACACTACATACTGATGTACACCTGAACATCAGCAGGAGAGGACTCTTTAAAGTAGAGACACTACATACTGATATACACCTGCACATCAGCAGGAGAGGACTCTTTAAAGTAGAGACACTACATACTGATATACACCTGAACATCAGCAGGAGAGGACTCTTTAAAGTAGAGACACTACATACTGATATACACCTGAACATCAGCAGGAGAGGACTCTTTAAAGTAGAGACACTACATACTGATATACACCTGAACATCAGCAGGAGATGACTCTTTAAAGTAGAGACACTACATACTGATATACACCTGAACATCAGCAGGAGAGGACTCTTTAAGTAGAGACACTACATACTGATATACACCTGAACATCAGCAGGAGAGGACTCTTTAAAGGAGAGACACTACATACTGATATACACCTGAACATCAGCAGGAGAGGACTCTTTAAAGTAGAGACACTACATACTGATATACACCTGAACATCAGCAGGAGAGGACTCTTTAAAGTAGAGACACTACATACTGATATACACCTGAACATCAGCAGGAGAGGACTTTTTAAAGTAGAGACTCTACATACTGATATACACCTGAACATCAGCAGGAGAGGACTCTTTAAAGTAGAGACACCACATACTGATATACACCTGAACATCAGCAGGAGAGGACTCTTTAAAGTAGAGACACTACATACTGATATACACCTGAACATCAGCAGGAGAGGACTCTTTAAAGTAGAGACACTACATACTGATATACACCTGAACATCAGCAGGAGAGGACTCTTTAAAGTAGAGACACTACATACTGATATACACCTGAACATCAGCAGGAGAGGACTCTTTAAAGTAGAGACACTACATACTGATATACACCTGAACATCAGCAGGAGAGGACTCTTTAAAGTAGAGACACCACATACTGATATACACCTGAACATCAGCAGGAGAGGACTCTTTAAGGTAGAGTACATACTGATATACACCTGAACATCAGCAGGAGAAGACTCTTTAAAGTAGAGACACTACATACTGATATACACCTGAACATCAGCAGGAGAGGACTCTTTAAAGTAGAGACACTACTGATATACACCTGAACATCAGCAAGAGAGGACTCTTTAAAGTTTGTGTTGACATTTGAAAACATTTAACAGAACTTAAAGGTGGGGTAGGTAATTTTGGAGAAACCGGCTCGAGATCGCTAGAATTTGAAAATACACAGCCGGAAGAAATCTCCCACTTCCTTACAGAGCCCCTCCTCCAACACACACGAACGCGCACGTGACCAATGAGGGCACGAGATAAGTTTGTGCACAGATGGAAGGCTGACAGGCAGGTAGGCCATCCAGTTATTTTAGCCGGGCCGGCTAAAATGATTGGTCGTGCTTTTTACAGTACTACGGCTTCCACAGATGACATTTTTTTATGGATTTTTTGTCAAAGCACTGAAGATATTCATTGCTATCGGGATGTTAAGAGCATTCCATGGAATATAACAAAAAGTGTATCTCGAGCCGGTTTCTCAAACTTACCTACCCCACCTTTAAGAGACATGTTAAAAACAGCTTGGTACTCAAATTGCCAACCTTTGGTTCAGATTAGAGGATCTTGAGTACTGAAAAGATCCCTAATATGCAGTTGTTTGTAATTTTCTGCAAATGTTCTTTTTGAGTTAATCAGTTGCATAACTTCGTACTTTTGGCTCATTTTCAAACCCCCAGCTTTGTTTCCATTGTCCTCCACTGACTTTGCCAGCTTAGCAAATAAAGAGAGGATTAAAATA
Source organism: Trematomus bernacchii (assembly GCF_902827165.1). NCBI lineage: Eukaryota > Metazoa > Chordata > Actinopteri > Perciformes > Nototheniidae > Trematomus > Trematomus bernacchii. The sequence goes on from NW_022987607.1 coordinate 116,821, forward strand.
AATGAGCGGGGATTGATCCTGATGCTCGATGAGGGGAAGACGGATGGCGCCGCGAAGCAAAAGGGACGAAGACAACGGTCCTGCAGAAGATAAATGGCCCCGCTTTGTGCTGCAGAGGAGGTTTTTATCAGGGCATCAAAACACTGAGGATAACCATCATCATATTCATCATCACTATCATCATATTCATCATCACTATCTTCATCATCATCATCACTATCAGCGTTTATCGTTTACTACATGATGCATCCAGATAGTGTTGGAGTCCCTGTGATAATGTTAGTGAGGCCAGGTGTGAATTAACAGAATACAACTCACTGGATTACAAGTTAATACAGAGTTTTATTGGAAGTAAAAGCAGCACTTTTTAACATTGAGGCAGGTGACAATCTCAATCTTTATTTATTTATATAACACATTTAAAACAACCTCAGTTGACCAAAGTGCTGTACAGGGAACAAATATAAAATAACACAATAGGAGTAAAATAATAAAACAATAATTAAAAACAATATAAAAAGCACAATAACTAGAAACATATAAAAACACATACAAATATCAAAATGTTGTGTTCAACTAGTATTAAAAGCCAGTGCAACATTTAATTTAATAATAATAATAATAATAATAATAATAATAATAATAATAATAATAATAATAATAATAATAATAATACATGTTATCTTGTATTGCACACTTTTAACACAACATCATCTCAAGGTGCTTCACAATTCAATGAGAGTTAAAAATGATCTACGAAACATATTTTTTAGAAAGCAGGACGTAGAACACGGGAGCTTAATTTAAAAACAGAGAATACAAGGTACAAAGAGAAAACCAGGACAGTCAGTAAAACTCGGTGCGGAAAAGGAGGGTCTTAAAGTCCCATGTCATGCTTTTCCAGTTCTTACCCGTCCCCTTGTGTGTAATGTAGCTTTTTCTGCATGTAAACGGTCTGCAGAGTCACAAACCCTCAAAGTACACCCTGTAGCGAGTAAAACTCTAATGCTGCGTTCACACCGGACGCGATGCGATGTTTGGGGGCGGCGCGATTACATGTAAAGTCAATGCAGAGACGCGGACAGACGCGAATTCGCTCCGACGGCGCGCATGAAGCAGTGGACGCGGCGCGAATCACGCGATTGAGGCGATTGAACGGTGCCGCGTTAAACGCGAGAGTTCAATTTTTTCAACTCGAGCGTCAAATTCACGTGACGCGTTCTCGCGGAAGCCAATCAGCGGTGAGGATCTCAGCCTGCCGTCACTGACGTTCAACCACACAACATCCAACATCAGCCGTTAGCTGTTAGCACACAGAGCTCACAGCTCCTCATATCTGTTCAGAAACTAGACACAAGTTAAACAAGTACAAACCACAGACTGTCTGTGTCATGGTGAATACAGTCGCTGGTTTATTTATGTCTGTAGACCGTTGTTATGAGTGTGGAATGAGCATATACAACGTTAGCTTAGCCTGGTCGACCCGATCTTCATTCAGAAAACAAGCATTTTAAAAGATTTTTCGCCTGCCGTCTGTCTGCAGACTTGTCAAGCATTAATTCATGGTTTTTACAAACCGGTATCAGTATGTTGTTACTTCGGCATCATTTAGAAACATGTATTACAATTTAATCACGGTAAAATATGTTCATTTTGTTGTAGTTGTAGCTCCCGAGCCAGCGCGTCTTGTTTGAATGATGCGAGTAAACACAGCTGGCAGCCGCGGTGAAACTCGAGAGTTTAGAGCGATGCGATAGGAGCGATTGGAGCGAAGCGAATATTCGCATCGCGTCCGGTGTGAACGCAGCATAACACAGAAAAGACCTGTCTATGCTGCCCCAGAACACCTCGTTGGAGATTTCTCTTTTTCCATTGTTTACTTCTTGGGAAGAGTGACTTAACGTCAGCCAGGGTGCGGGTGTGTGAGTGTTTCGGGCTGTGTCTCGCTGTCTCGCAGACGGCCACTGGGCTCACAGGGAGGGGGGGGGGGGGGGGGCAGGAGCTCCAACTAGCCGTTTAGGACAGAGAGTGAATACACATACTATACAGAGATGCTGTATGAGAAACCAATGTGAGTTTGGAACATTGAACAATATAGATCTATTTTAGTAGACCTCAACAATGGAATTATGATCAGTAGAAATGGCCATGACATGGGACCTTTAACACAACATCATCTCACGGTGCTTCACAATTCAATGAGAGTTTTTTTAGAAAGCAGGACGTAGAACCCTAGGGAGCTTAATTTAAAAACAGAGAATACAAGGTTCAAAGAGAAAACCAGGACAGTCAGTACATGTTGGTGCAGAACAGGAGGGTCTTTAGGCTTTTCTTAAAAACTGAGAGTGATGCAGACGTGTTTTTAATTGTTGTTCAGTAATGGATTGGATCTTCAGCAAACTCCATAAGTAAATTGAAGACCTATCTTTTTAATTTGGCTTTTAGTTTGGGGTCATTTTAGTGGTATCACTGTTCATGTTTTATTGTTTTGTGATATAACTCTTTATTTTTCTTTATAACTTGTTTTAATTATGCTCCTAACTCTTAGTTAGACAAATACCAATACTTCATTTATGATGGATGTCACAGCAGTAATAATAGAATGAAATACAATAGAAATAAACATAAACATTTAAAACAAAATATACATAGGCTATTCTCAGTAGAAAAGACAAATATTCAGAGGAGTATCTACACACTATAACATATACAGAACCATGTATAATACTCTGTAATATCTAGTAAAGGGACAGAAACATACCGTAGGTGCAGTTAAATATGTCCTGTTATGTTGTGCAAGTAGGCTGCAATATGTAGGTACAGTATGTTATTTTAATAAGCAACATGGTTTTATTTATTACCTGTTTTTATCATATATTCCTCTGCAGTGCATCCTCCTCATATATCTGTCCCCATGGCAACAACATCAGGCTGACGTCACAGCTCCATTGTCCTCATGCTGATGCTAACAGGCTAACAGGAGAGCTGCTGCTAACAGGCTAACAGGAGAGAAAACAGACACAAGAGTGAGTTATCATGATGTCTCTTTCCTCTCTATTTCCTCTCACTTTCACCGCAATTATTGTGAAGTTCAATCGGATTTAACAGCGTTGTTTCGCTGCCTCCAACGGCTAACTAACGGCTAATTAACGGCTAGCCCAGCTGTGTGATTAGCATGTGATGCTAACGTGTGTTTAGCGCAGCTTTTGCACCTTTTCCCGTCTCTTTTTATCAGTGTAAACTGCTTTTCTAACCTGTGATGATGTTCTCGTGCTTATATGTGTGAAGTGGAGTTAATGATTTGCATAACAAAGCCGTCTGTTTGACGGGAGAGGCTAATGTTAATGTTAGCAACAGATAGCTCTTATGCTAAGTAGCTGAAGGATGTGAGGAGGTGCAGCTGCAGTAAACCAGTCAGTGTGATGTTTTACGGGATTAGTATGCATGCATTTACGTGTTAGATGAGAGGGAATCTGTGTGGTTAGGTATTGTCTGAGTTTTTCAAGCATTTTCTAGCATTTTGGTCACGTTATTGTTGCAGCAGTGCCCTTTGTTTGCTAACTCTATGCTAACAGCTGCAGTTTGCACATGAGGAGCGTTTATTTCAATTCAATTCAAGGCTTTATTGCCATTTGTACAGTAGCTACAGTGTTGATATGTCAATGAAAAACTTCCGTCACAGGCTCCTCCAACAATGCAACATATAAATATAGGACATGGCACAAATAAAACAGATAAAATAGTGCAAGTCAATACAGATCAAATATAAATGAATCTCATCTTAATATATCATCTTCAATGTTGCCTGTTATTAAAGCTGGAGGGCTTAATTCATGTTTAATGAAGTCACAGTGGTCTGTGTTAATGTCTGCATGATGTAAACAAACACCAGTAGATGTGATGAGACCTCAAATCTGAAACTAGGACTGATGCCTTTCTCGGTGATTCAAGAGTCAAAGGTTTTATCATCTTATGAATAGCAGCTGCAGTGTAGATATAGCAATGAACATCTGAAGTCCTAGGCTCTTTCAACAATGCAACATAATATAGAAGACCTAAAACAATAAGGGATGTTACAACTATCTTGTAACTATAGTAAAGTATATGTAAAATAGAATAAGATGAGCTTGTTGTCTTCATAGATTAGCAGATGTATATGTTAACCTGCTTCCTATACATGCAGAAAAGTGATCTGTTTTGGTATATAAGACACTTTTATAGGTTGCATTTTTATTCTGCACATAGATCTAGTGCTGCTTGAATGTGCTGTGAACACGAGGTTAAGTGAGGTTTTGGAGGCAGAAGAACTTTGTTAGTGTATTAAAAAACCTGAATCCTTACATTAGAGTGATGCAGAGATGTGGTGGCATAGACTCTTAGCTGTATTTCTACAAGGTTTCCTACTGTGTGTTGAACTATATGGTGCCCTTGGTTGTTTACGTATTTAAAAGCAATATGAAACACAATCTTGCACTAGATCTAAAGTGGGATATACCGTTGTCTACTTTACGAGCTTGGTGCTTGAACGTTTCTAAAACTTTGAAGTAGATTCAGACTTGTTCCCCCGCCACAATAACCTAGAATACCAAAATGAATATCACATAAGTTCCACTTCTTGTTCAGCTTTATGATAAATATACATACATGTTTTAACAAAGTTATACTCATCATGATGAAGTTACGTAAACTAATCAAAGAGATTGTTGCTTCAGCCCAGAGATAAAGCTTGTCATCTAATTATGGACATATCAGTCCTTGATATACGTATATTTAAAGACAGAATTAATGTTCCTTTGACAGTCTGTTTTATACAATCAGTATCCATTCAATGCTTTGAGGACATCTCTCTCTCTGTTATGTGTGGGAGCTTCAGGCAACGCTTTAATTACAGGTTGTTATCAGTGCAATAGCATAGACAGACAGATAGATAGACAGACAGATAGATAGATAGATAGATAGATAAATAGATGGAGAGATAGATGGAGAGATAGATAGACAGACAGATAGATAGATAGATAGATAGATAGACAGACAGATAGATAGACAGACAGATAGATAGACAGACAGATAGAGAGATAGATATAGATAAATAGATGGAGAGATAGATAGATAGGTAAACCGTATTTAATTTAGTCTTAATGTACATTATTTAATTTCATATTCTGTTCTTGTATATATATAATATTCTATTTACATGTATATAGACTTCTTGCACTATTTTTAATTGTTGTATTTTATTATATATGTTGCATTGTTGGAGGATCTCAGGTCAGAAGAATTTAATTTCCATTTCTACACTGTAGCTGCTGAGCATATGACAATAAAACCTTTGAATCTTTTGAATAAAGCAGGATATTATATAGACATTCCCAGCTAACTTTAACTCTGTGTTTGCAGTGGACCGAGGTGTGAAGCGGCGGCAGGTGAAGCCCCTCGCCGCCTCCCTATTGGACGCCTTGGATTATGACAGCTCCGACGACAGTGACTTTGAAGTGGGCGACGCCACAGGTAAACAGGAAGACATCAGCGGCATTATTGGATTTCACATAACCCTAACCACTTGTTTGGGACACATCTTAAAAGATAACATCATGATCATTTTAATATATATATATTTTTAAACGTTTCAAAAATAATCATTCCCTCTTATATTGAGAATCTGATTTCAACTCTTATAACAGTTAAAATAATCTAATAAATCCTTTTTTTTGCAGCCCTACCATCACATCAACCTCTACCAACATCTAATACATGTTTAGTTTAAACAATTTGAACCATTTCTTTGCAAAATGAGAAAAATTTGGAAAATTTCAAATCTATCTAAACGCCTTTTTTTGCATTTTCTGAACAATTATCAACTCGTTAACTCAAGCCAGCTTTGCCCTATCCAGTTAGGTGCGCGTTCACATGAAAGGGGCGGGGTTAGCAACATTTGACCAATCACAAACATGGAGAAGCGTACTGACAGCGCAGCGTCATGCTTCCTGAATGAAAAGTGAACTTTAATATTAGTCAAATATGAAGAAGTTAAACTTTAAACATCCATGACTTAAACACTTTATCCAGGATCAAAGCCACATAGCTGCAGCTGCAAGGTGAATACAGCTGGTAACAGAAAAAGTGTTTGAATGCGTACATTAACAGGTTTATGAAATCACTGCCCCGTCCAAGACACGAGTGGATCTGACTTTAATTACATTTGACTCGAGTGTTTCGTCAACTTAATGTGTTGCTTAAAATAATACTTCTGCATACAGTATGTGACACTGTGAGTGTTGCACGGCCAGATACGGCTCAAGAAGCTGACTCAAATAAGGAAATATATGATACATTATGATGTGATATGATATGAATGATAATGGGACACATCGACGTCTGCACTCACAGTGTCGCGGACTGTACTTAATGTTACTCTGATCCGGTTACTTATGTTGTGGCAGATATTTAAGTAAGCTTTCTTAACGCTAATGTTATAATAGTCAGATTGCTCTGAAGATGGGAGGGGATATTCTATTAATGTTCACGTTCACACAGTCAGTTGATTTTGGCCAGCCGTCTTTCCTGCAACGGCAGTTTTTCTGTATTTCCTCTATCCTGTAATATGACTTGATAGCTTTAAACTCCGCACACGGAGCTCTGATTGGTCAGCAGGCGGTGCTTTCACTGAGTTGATCTCTTATCCTGCAACCTAACCTGCTCCGGAGCAGGTTAGCCGTTCAGCATAAGTTACCATGGAGATCTAGCCCGCTAAAAAGAGAACCAGCGTCGTAGGACCGGAAACCCAGAGTCTTCCCTGAAGTTAGCGGCTAAGAGAAAATCCGGCTTCGTAGTACAGGCCTCTGGACTTTCAGGACGATCTCATTTGTTCTCTGTTTTGATTTTGTTGTTGTTATTTGTTATTCTCTTCTAGGATCTGACGGCACAGGAAACGGCAGCGATGAAGAGGAGGGATCCAAAGCGAGCGCCGCCGGATCAGAAAGCGACTCAGAAAACGCCGGCTCTGCAGACGAAGCTATCGACGAGAACGAAGCCAAAGACTTGGCAGCGGACGAAAATCTAACGGAAGAGGAACACAAATCAAAACAACCGCCTTCTTCCTCCGATGGATCCACGAAAGAAACCCCTATTGTTCCAGCGACTAAAAGCAGACGGAAGAGCAAGAAAACGTCCGGTCCAGAGCCGGAAAAAGACCTGGAAAAAGACCTGGAAAAAGACCTGGAAAAAGACCTGGAAAAAGACCTGGAAAAAGAGCCGGAGTCCGAATCAACGTCTGGAAACACGGAGGAAAATCAAACCGAGACGAAAAAGTGGAATTTCAGGAGGAACCGACCTCTTCTGGACTTCACCACCATGGAGGATCTGAACGAAATGGACGACTACGACAGCGAGGACGACAACGACTGGAGACCGAGCGTTGGGAAGAAGAAGGGAAAGACTGGGGGTCAGAAAGGAGGAGGAGATGAGGAGGAGGAGGGAGGCAGCGCTAGTGACGACGATGATGATGACGATGATGATAATGATGATGATGACGACGACGACGATGATGATGATGATGATGACGATGATGACAAGGAGGATGGGCAGGAGAACAGTAACAACAACAAAGATACTAGCAGTGACAGTGACAAAGACTTGAAGAAACCCAAGAAGAAGACGAAGAGCAGCAATGCCTTCGATGAAGAGCTGACCAATGACAGCATGTCTCAGGGGAAGAGCAACGAGGTGAGTTGAAGGACATGTTGTATTTTTGTGCTGCAGCATGTTGTTCTGCTGTCTCGTCTTTTGAGAAATGGCACTGAAAAGACGAGACAGTCTAGTTTTGTGGATCCATAGACACATTTTAAAACTCAATAGTGATCCATCAGGTTACAGCATGTTCCGTCTATATGAAATAACTAGGGATGCTCCGATCGCCAATTTTGGGGCCGATCGCTGGAATCAGTATCGGCCGATACCGATCGCCGATCCGATCGAGTGGGCGGGGCCTATGGGGATCTTCCATTTAAAGTGATGTTTAAAACTCAGTTAATGGGGCTCATTCTCTGGCGCTTCCACAAACAACAACCAACATAATTATTACATTCAAATGAAGTACATTATTCAAGTTTTCATTAACTTTGGATAATAACACGGGAGAAAAGAGCGGAAGCGCTCTCTTTTCCTCTCTCTCTCTCTCTCTCTCTCTCTCTCTCTCTCTCTCTCTCTCCCCTCTCTCTCTCTCCTGACAGCCTGTCGGTATCTCCTGCAGCTCACTGATCCAGTAATGAGTGACCCGACAGTGAAGAATAAATATATGTATAACTAGTTTAGCTTGCTCCAGAGGTAGATAAAATAGCTAAGTGTGTTAGGTCTAACTCTTAGTGTGTGTTCTGCTCCGCTCACCGGTCCGTCACAGCTGGCGGAGCTGCAGGATTTCTGCTTCACACACACGTTGCATACCGCTATTTTATTGTCATTTTCGGACACCTTAAAATATTGCCAGACCGGTGAAGCCATTTTGGCGAGCTTCTTTTGCCGCGCACAGAGAAAAGTGTCATGTATTTTATGTCATGTCATCGGCTCTCCTAATCGGCCTTTATAGAGAGCACCGATCGATCGGCAGAGAGTGAATATCGGCCGATAACGATCGGCGGCCGATCGATCGGAGCATCCCTAGAAATAGCATGTGGAATAGCTGAATTTTACGCATTTTTAGAAATCTAGTGCAAAATGAACATCAGTTTTAAGTGAAATTATAGAGAAAAAACTATATATAAATGCAACAGACCGTTACAAATCATACAGAGATATCAGATGTCAGAGAGAGAGCAGGCATACAGCAGATTTCTAGCTAATTTCACCATAAGGGCAGCAGCAATTAGACAACTAATCAATTAGACCATTGCCGCCGTAGACAGAAACATTTTGGGAAAAGCTGAAGCTGTTTGTAATGGAAGCTAACAGTAACGTTAGCTTTCAGTAAAGTTAGCTCACAGTAGTGTTAGCTTTTAGTAACGTTAGCTTTCAGTACCGTTAGCTTTCAGTACCGTTAGCTTTCAGTAGTGTCAGCTTCTTAAATGTGAGAAAACTGTTTTGGGAAAATCTGTAAAATTCACAATCGGTCCACAAACTTTTTTCCAGTTCAGTTGAAAAGTGTTAATTGTAGTAACAGCAGCTTACTCAGACTGTCTTGTTTACCTTTTCTCTGATATGATATAGCCTGATAGTCACAGTTGTGTTATTATACTTTAGTTTAATTCGGTCAGACTTCTTGTTCCCCCTTCTTTGTTCTCAGTGAGAGAAACTAAACTAAATCTTTCCTCCCCACATTATAGTCCTTTTATAAACCGCTGCTCATGAATGAGGTATTTGGCTTCTTTGCACTCCAAACAACAGCCGCATATAATCCAACGAGAGGTTTGGATGCTATCGCAGTGACTCCAGGAGAATTGGACTTAGCGCAGTGACTCCATGAGCATTGTATGTGGGATTTACCAATGTTGATAAGTGGCTTTACTGTGTCTCTGTTTCTGATTTCCCAGGATGCTTTGCTGGACCGCGCTCAGACCTGGACGGCTCAGCACATCCTGATCTGCTGCGTCTGTCTGGGAGACAACAGCGAGGACGCAGACGAGATCATTCAGTGTGACAACTGCGGGGTGACCGTGCACGAGGGTGAGGTTTAGTTTAGTTTAGTTTATCTGTGTATAGTGTCGTGGACAGTCCCCATTAATCAACTGTCACAGAAAACAGTAAATGGGGCAGCTTTAGCAAACATTGCTTATTTCCAGATGATAATAGACACCTTTTTAAAATCACAATACATCGAGAGCATTAGTTATAAAGAAAGGATGAAAGACAAGTAGATAGAGGAGAAAGGATAAAAGAGAACAATAACAACACACGTGACTACATACATGTCACACATAGCACGTCACAATCACACAACAGACATGATCACAACATGTAACACAACATGTAACACAACATGTAACACACACTCCATATCCAACACAGACTAGTGTGTGCAGCTTCTCAGTGAACCATGTTTTTGGGTAGTTGCTCAATGAAGTAATGCATTACACATTACTACTGCTGGAAGTAATGATATATAGATTAGTAATAAGCGTATTATTATTATTATTAATGAGTTACACTACTAGTTACATTACATATGGACTCTGTAACATCACCTGAACATATAAGTTGCAAAGTAGGTACAAAAAAAAAGGAAATGTGTAAGGATAATGGTACCGTGCACGAGGGTGAGTGTGGAAGTTACTCTACGACAGTAATGCATTACTAGTTACTCACTGCTGGAAGTAATGAGTTACACTACTAGTGACATTACTTTTGGACTCTGTAGCATCAGATAAGATCAGAATCAGGTTTATTACCAGGTAGGGTGACGCATACGAGGAATTTGACTTGATATCACGGTCATAGCAGCATCATAAAAAACAACAAAACAAGGCATTGCACATAAGTAGAAATTAAGGAGTAGAAATAAAAAATACTAGAAATTCAACATCTCAAAATAAAATTAAAGCTGCATTTAAAAAGTAGGAAATATACAGTAGACCGTGAAGTTAACACATCTATAAACTCTGACAATAAAACACTATTAAAGGGCTTTAGACACAATTTAGCATTCAAAAAGTAATGCTAAAGACAAGTGTTTACACCAAATTTAAATGTAACTATACAAAGAACCTTAAAAGCTAAAAAACAAGAACACATAGGACAGTGAGTATATATGGCTAACTGTAGTGTATTATATTTTAAACTACAGGGTATTGTATTTTAAAGTAGAGGGCTGTGCAGACGTGTATGCAAAAAGCAGTCAGAGGGTTGAGCATGAACACGGCTCAGTATGTCTTGTAAAGATGGCGATTCCTCCGTCCAAACGGGCGACGTTTCCTCCACGATGTTCGCCGCAACCATCCCGTTTATCTCTGCTATGAGACTTTCTCCTCCGTCTCCTCGTCCATGAACTCTGAGTGTAGCGCGAAAGAAGCAGCTAGAAACGGCAAACTTGGTGCACATAAGCAGTGGGAAGAGACCATCCCTCACACCAAATGTCATCCCTCTACCAATTCCCAGTAGGCAGTTATATGAGGATCATAACCCTTTTTGCTTTAATGGGAGTCAATGGCAGCTAAAAGGAAGATGCTCGAGGCATGAAACTTAGTTCAAATCAGAGGACACATCACACACCGCACATTTCATGACTCGAGCACGCAGTAACTAGATAATATCCTGCTTATAACTGTAATTACTGCGTCACAGACAAATGTAATCTGATTACATTTCACGGGGTATAATGACTCAAAAGCGTGTGGATTCATGCAGAGCCTCTAAAATCAGTGCAGGTATTTGTCTTTGACTTCAAAAAATGAGTGCGTAGGAAACGGATCAATAACCCTGTGAGACTGGGACCGTGCAAATTGGATCAATGTGACGCCACTAATTCTCAATCACTTCATATATTAATTAATTCACCCTTGTTGCACCTCAATAATGAAGCTTTTATAGATGTTAAACTATAAGAGTCTGAGCCACACATGCATTGGTGTTGGTGGTTTATGTATTGGTTCTTGATAAGAATATGAATTTTAAGTATGGAAACGGATTTAATCACATCGCTGGTTCTTCATAATAAACTAAATTGAGAATTGACCCTCTTTATTACACATCCCTCAGTACATACATATCTTTTATTTGGTGTTCTGTAATATGGACACTATGAAACTGATCCAAATGAATGGAAAACAAACCATAAGGATTAATTTCACGAGGATTCAGACCGGCCAAAACCTGACTAAGCGTTGTATATTACTGTAGTATTTGTTAGGGAATAATTTGCTTAGGTATTCAACCTTCGACACAGTTCATCATGTTCTCCTCTCACTGTCTCCTTTCCCACGGCATAGGTCTACGGCCTGGGGTTCTGCTGCTATCTCTCTTAAGGAGGAGCAGCTTGGGCGCGTTGTTGTTGCCAGTCTATGACCGAGCACAAGCCGCCATGAGGTCGTTTACTGTTCAGGGACGTAGGTTCCCTGGCGCACATTCTTTCCTATGGACGAGAGCTCTAGTTAGATTCAGGGTCCATATTGCTTTAGTCTCACTGATAAAGAATGTTGATTATTTCACTCTGAACTAGTTAAAACATCGAGCTACAGAAAGAGTTCTTCAGAATTGGTTTGGCAACCGCTGTGTCAACTCGTGACACACCACCTGTCTCGTCAATACTCCGGCCGTAACTCCAAATAAACCGTCAGTGTTTGCCATCAAAGCTCCAGCTCTCCTCGTGAGTCCTGTTTCCAATTGCTTCAGAAGTTTCCCCCACATTGTTAACGACTGAATACTGACAGTTAACAGACTTTTCTGTGTTAATTAAATAACTAGCACATGTTCACACATGATATAACGTAAAAAAAACTTGCATTGACACTCTAGCATCTCTGTGATTGGCTGATGTGTAACAGGGTCTCGCCCTGAAGCAGTGAACACCTTTGAGAAGGATTGTTAGAATGTCTAAGACACACACACACACACACACACACACACACCTCTGTCATGTACACGCACACCTCTGTCATGTTCACACACACACACACACACACACCCACACCTCTGTCATGTTCACACACACACACACACCTCTGTCATGTTCACACACACACACACACACCTCTGTCATGTACACACACACGCACACGCGCGGTGTCTGCGTTGTGTGTTTTTTTTTTAGGATGAGACCCGAGCATACCGTCGAGCCGATCTCCGTTTATTCACTGACAACAGATAACACATCAGTCGTTAACATATATTTAGTTTTCCCTCACACTTCCACTCCTCTCCCGTGGAACACATGGATGAAGAGGGAGGAGGAAAACTTGAGGGACACAATATGAAGAGGGGGAAGTCCCCATAAAAATAATCGTCTGTGTACAACAACTGCATTTTGGAGGTTCTGCCCACTGATTTCAGACCTATTCAGGTTTTTAACGTTTAGTGAATAAATATCACAGAATTATTAAATACAGAACACAGAATTTGTGTGATTATAATAAGTGAATTATAATACAAATATTTGACACTGAACACTACTGCATATTTACAATTGTTAACCTTTAAAGTCAACATGTGAGCTGGATTTTATTCAGCATGTACGTAGAGTCGCACCTGTACAATTAATGCTCCATAGCGTCTGAAGATATATACACACACACACACACACACACATGCACGCACGCACGCACGCACGCACGCACGCACACACACTCACAGACTGTAGGGTGGACACCGTCCTAATCACCAACTCTCCACGGACAGACACCAGATATTAGGAGCAGGTTTTAAATTATCTCGTTAGTTCGTTTGGTTGGTATTTTCTTCCTGGAGGACGTGTCTAATCTCTGGAAAGACTGAAGTGAGACTCCTATCTGCCTCTCAAAGGACAGGAAGGCTTTGGGTCAGTTAAATAGTAATGAGCTTGAGTTCCTGTGTACTTTTTTGTCACAATCTCTTGTTTATTTAGGGTTAATTATCAGTTGTAGTTTAATTTACAGTTATTAGGAGCAGATTTAAAATGATCCCGTCTGGTTGGTTGATATTTCGTTCCTTTAGGACGTGTCTAATCTCTGGAAAGACGGAAGTTAGACTCAGTTGTATGCAGGAGAGAGGAGGTCCTTTCTACCTCTCCAACCATATTCTAGTAATAAACTTCCTGTACTTGTGGTCTAATGGATGTATCTATTGGAGGTTTTATTCAATACCTCATCATTTTCTTGTCACAATCTTGTTTATTTAGGGTGTATTATCAGTTGTAGTTTATTTTACAGTACAGATCTTAATCTGCTCCTCACACTCCTTACATTACGATACATCACAACCTTAAAATATACAATTAACTGGAAATAAAGAGACCTTAGCGCTCCTCCACCTGTCTTATCTGCATACAGAAAGGCCAAAATATACATATGCCTTTGCTTTTCCAATTTGTGTGTCTCAGACATGACAAAATGTCTGCATTATGCATTTATGCGTTCACCATGGTAATGAAGTCACAATGTCTCCAGTCCCCCCCCTGCATGTTTCAGTGCCATTCAGCGACAAAACAGACCAGTTATTAGTCAGAAATGATGATAACATGTATCATTACTTATTATTTAAATATATATATTAATGTGTTTCCTATGTTTGTGGAAGGTGCATGCATTTGATTGGGGTCCAGCACAAAAGTCGTGTGCCGTTCAATTAACATATGCAATTTCACATGATTCTGGACCATTATCTGAACCGTGTCTGTGTCCAATAAACCTAGAGAAAATAAGAAATACACAACACCAAAAAAGCCTTTAGACTGAACATAGTGACATCACTATGCAACACTCACGATCCTATTGGATAGAAGCGGAAATTGGGGCTGCAGAATTATCGTAATATGGACTAGTGGAATATCCACACGTCTGTTGAAGAATTTTGGTGCTGAATATCGTTTGTAGGCGATTCTACATAAAAGTAACCGCTCTATATTCTTTGCAAGATGGATAAGTCAGAATTGTATTGCTAGAGACGTCAGTATCTGTATTGCTAGGGACATCTGTAGCGATATCTGTATTTCCAGAGACATCCCACCCTGCTAAAAGGTGTCTCGTAACACGGCAGCTCATTTCAGAGATCACACAGCCTCTTGTTGGAGGTGAAGACGAGGGGAAACAGAATACCTCTGAGTGGAGATGAGAGAGGAGCTGTCAGTATCCGTCTCTCTGCTCTTCTTCGCGTCTTCTCTTTGTTCTGTTACCGTCCGGACTCCGTCTCTCCCTCTCAGACGAGGAGGGGCCGACATGAAACGCTCACGAACCAGGGGTGAGAGATCAAACAGCAGCAAGTCCATAAAGAAAGACTCTCCACAGAGAAAGATTCTCCACAGAGAGCTCAGGAGTCCTGCTTTCCGACCGGTCTGCCTTTTGATCATCACCAAGCACAGAGGTGGGAAGTAGTGGAGTACAAATACTT
The DNA here is from genome assembly GCF_902827165.1 of Trematomus bernacchii. Lineage (NCBI taxonomy): Eukaryota > Metazoa > Chordata > Actinopteri > Perciformes > Nototheniidae > Trematomus > Trematomus bernacchii. The sequence continues at coordinate 131,824 of NW_022987607.1, forward strand.
CGTTACTGTACTAAGTTTTATTCTCAAATTGAGCTGTTAGTATAGTCATTAGCCCATATGTGCTCAGTGCTTATACTGGTCCCTTTTCTGTTCAGTTCAATCGTAAGAAAAGTCTGATATTCCTGAGTCTGACTTTACTAACTTTCCTGTGTCCCTCGGGCCTCTTTTTAAAACATACCGAATTCAGCTTCGGTCTACCGTCACAGAGGACTTTAGAATAACCTCAAATCTTTACATTTAAAATCAGGAACTGGGGGATTTCTTTCATCCATCAATTAACAACATGGCTGCTGCCTGGCACTCCTCCAATCACTCCTACTCTGCTGTAAATATAGACGTACAGATGGCTGGCTAATGAGTGGAAAACCCAACATAATGTGTCTTATGAGTTGTGTTGCCAGCTTCAGAAAGGAGGCGAGGATGAAAGATATTCCATCATTTAGTGTTTAATGATGATAGTGTTGGACAGTGTGTCGAACACGTTGCCGTCCCTTAGGGTTAGGGGTATCTAGTCTGGTATGGAAATGGAAACACCTTATTATTGCTCCAGTTTATAGATATCTTTTGAAAATGAATTGTAGGAGACTGCTGCCAAATTGTGAGCCATCGATGTTCTGTCAGATGTTCATTTATCACTTTGATGATCCTATGGATAAACAACCGCCCTTTAACAGGAGTGTATGAAGACATATAGTAGTTCAGTTTGTCTGTGAGGTACCGTCGTCTAACAGTCTTTGGGGGTTTGATCCCAGCCATGCATGCTTGATTGTCCACATTTGAATCACCTTTTGGTAAGAAATGAACAAATCTAAATGTAAGACGAAGTTGTGTTATTGAATAAAGAGTCAACAGAATCAATCTATAGCAGCTGACAAGACAGATACAACTGCGGCAATGATCTGACACCGAGTACAGTAACCAAATATAACTAAATGACACTATCCAATACATATTCAATGTATATTTGTACAAGATCCTTCACCCAAAGTTGCTTTCGTTGACATGGACTGAATGGACCACCTGTGAGTATTATTGTGAGTTGTGTTGGCAGCTCCAGAAAGGAGGCGAGGATGAAAGACATTCCATCATTTAGTCTTCAATGAAGGTGGAGAGTGTGTCCAACACATTGCTCTAAACATCCCTTAGGGTTAGCTAGTCTGGTATCGAAACACCTTCTTATTGCTCCGGTTTATAGATATCTTTTGAAAGACACTGCTGCCAAATTGTGAGCACTTTGATGATCCTTTGGATAAACAACCGCCCTTTACTATATGTCTTCATACACTCCTGTTTTCAGAGATGGGGTCGTTACTAAGAAAAAGTAATATATTACATATTACATATTACTTTTAAAAAAAAAGTAATATATTACACTACTTCGTTACTCTCTACATAAAGTAACTCGTTACTTTACTCGTTACTTTACTCGTTACTTTACTCGCAGGGCCGGCCCGCCCCTCCCTACAGGCAGATCACGCAGACTGCTAAAGTTTCAAATGTTCTCTTTAGTTCAGTTTCCATTGTCGCATAAGACTGATCCAGATAGCTCTGACTATGGCTGTCCTCTGTCTCCTGCTATCTGTATTTTGCGCAGTATATCTCTGAACGATGCGATGGTGATTCCACTGTGCAAATGGGCAACATTACCTCTACTATGAAGGATGCTACAAGCCTGTCCATCTCTGCTTTGGTTACCGGTCCTCCAAATTCTAATTTGTGCTGCTTCGGAATCGGCGGCGGCGCACTCACATCCTCACTCTGGGTTCGGGGGTCCTTAGCTATTAGCTTCACCTTAGCATGTGTTCTTTGCAGGTGTTTGTTGAGGTTTGACGTGGTGTTTGCAGCAGTGGATAACAGCTTCTGGCCTGGACACAGTTTGCACCTCACCGTCACATTCCTGTCTATTCTTCGGACGAACTCAAAATAATGGGCATACCTCCACCCCTCGAAAGTTATCGCTGACTCTGCCATGTTTATGCAGCACTGCACGTGGAGATGTGGACGCGCAAGTCGCGCAGATTACGTACATATAAACCTGTGGCGGAAACCCCTCTTGTCTGTCAGTGTGATTATGACTGATTTTATAAAAGTAACGAAGTAACGCGTGTCGGGGCAATGTTAGTAACTGTAGTGTGATTACTGAATTATAAAAGTAACGCGTTACACTACTCCGTTACCGACAAAAGTAATATTATTACAGTAACGCGTTACACCCAACTCTGCCTGTTTTTAATATTGCTGTTGGTACCGTCGTCTAACAGTCTTTGGGGGTTTGATCCCAGTCATGCATTGTTTGATTGTCCACATTTTAATCCCCTTTTGGTAAGAAATGAACAAATCTAAATGTAAGAGGAAGTTGTGTTATTGAATAAAGAATCAAAGCTTTCAACAGACTCAATCTATAGCAGCTGAAAAGACAGATATGGAAAGGCAGTGATCTGACACCGAGTACAGTAACCAAATATAACTAAATGACACTATACAATACATTTCGATGTATATTTGTACAAGATCCTTAACCGCTTGTGTCTCACGTGACAAAGAGTGAATGGACCACTTCTGGTTCCTCTTCTCAAAGGTTTTTTTAACGTGTTTGTAGTTCAAGATTCAAGGCTTTCATTGTCCTTTGTACAGAGCGACAGTGCAGATATGACAATGGAAATCTGAGGCTCTTCCAACAGAGCAACACAATAAAACAGATAATAGTGCAAGTAAATACACATCGAATAGAATGTAAATAGTTAGTTAGTTAGCAATCCAATTGAAACATCCCATTTCTCGAGGGAACCCTTTAACGATACTCACTTTCGGGTCGGCCTAAAACAAGACATCATCTCTGCACACCACTGTACCGCCAGCCAACAGTGTGTGGATGTTTCCTTCAGCAGGTGGTCATACTTCCTCTGTATGAATGGGTGAATGCTGACATATTTAAAAGCCCTTTGAGGGGTAGTAAAGAAAAGCAGAAAATAAGTGCAGTCTATTCAGCCTTTGTGGAAGCCAAGCATACACGTCTTTCTATTAAACCTCAATACAGTCAAAAGTACTTCTCTCGGTTCAGTCAACTCAACCTTTGCCTCATCTTCTTTTTTTTGGTATTTCCTGCCAAGCTCGCCATTTCTGACAAGGATAATCTTTCCTCCAGGGATTATGAAGATATCCAGTAGTCATCACTTTTTGTCAGCTTAGCTCATATTAGCCAGCAACCCGTGGCTTAGCGGTCTGAGCTTTGTATCTGGGTTCAAAGGGAACACCGGAGATTTGTGCCACGGTTCAGCCGTAAGGCGGTTAAACAGCATGGTGGTCGTTCTCAAACCAGTTAACACGGTTCAAAGCCCAATCAGGGGAGATGAAGCGCACAACTGTTGCCAGAGGTATCGCAGTAATACCTTTACTGTAGGAAAATAAACGTTGAGTGGAGCAATAATGGAGCTTTGGCCCCTTTCCTGCCTCTGATGGGGAGGAAATGGAGGCACTGGTGATGTTTGGGGTAGTTGGAGTACCAATTCTGTTTCTGAAGGTCACAACAAATGTTCAGAGCCCCCAGATCAAACAGAGCTGAATCCCAATATCTGGTTTTGTTACTGCACATATTTTATATTTAACATGTTATTCCATTCTATTTCAATGTATCACTCAAACACATAAGAGTAAAATATATAAATACGGCTTAATTTGATTTGTTATGTCGACCTACCTGGTGATAAACCGGATTCTGATTCTGATCAAATGCACGCTGAAGGCTCTTTGAGCAGCTTTTCTCTCACTGATCCTGCTGTTATGTTCCATGTTTGTTTTTCATGTGTTGTGTCTTGATATGTGTCTGTTGATGTTACACATGGAGCTGCTGTGATGCAAGGAGCATTTCAGACTTGATCTGACCAGTAAAGTATCATCCTATCGTATCGTATCGTATCGTGTCGTATTAAGATGAGAATGAATTGCCCCAGTGGAAAAAATGTAAGCTTGATTCTGTCTTTGAGTTGATCTCAAGAAGAATGAGCATTTGAAAGGGCTGGAAAAAAACTAATTGTGATTATATTGACAGATATTGCAATTTCAAAATCTATCTGTAACAACAAAGATTTTTCATTAAGTCGTCAGAATACCGTTCGTCTTCGCAGCTCAATACTTTATTCAGATATTGTTGCATATTTTGCATTTTCAAATATCGAGCTTACTGTGATTTCTGATATTGCAATAATCTATGCTGCAATTTCGCAAAAACTACGAAACATTGTGCCACCATAGTCTCCAGCATCCAAGCTTGTAAGAAGTTGAATATTAAAATCAAGCTGTCAATGTTCCAATGATTTAATGTAGATCAGAGAAGAGCCATCGTACAAACACAGAATATTGATTTCAGGCCGGGATATTCTTTATCATTTAAAGGTCAGGACCTTTCTGCAAAGACCACAATACTTTGTTCAGATAATAGAACATGTTATTTATTTACCAAATGTTGTGCTTACTGGGATTTGATTATTGCACTAGTATAGAAGAAGTAGTCAAATAAGAAAGTCAAGCTGTCAATGTACCTTTCTTTTTTTTTTGATGATGAGGAGCCCCGGCCTACAAACGATATTAAGAATCACTATTTTTCAATAGACATTTCTACATTTTTTGCGTTTACCAAATGTTGTGCTTACTGGGATTTTGATATTGCAGCATTTTGGTTAATTGTGCAGCCTTAATGTCCAAACCTTGGATCGTTAGACTCCAATTCTGTTTTTTGAAGGTCACGATAATTTCCAGCTGCGACTTAATGGCCCCAGTGGAATAATTAGGGTCTTGATTGGTGGATTCTGCCTTTTTTGAGTTGATCTCAAGAAGAAACCAGTGGCTTGTGAAAGAGCAAAAAGCATCAGAACAGATTCAATGCAGCAAACGCAGAGAAAAAAGCCACCAAACAAAGTGGAGCTGAGTAAACACTCCCATCTGCCCCAGTGTTTGCTTTCCACGGCCGCCTGCCTCCCCAGCATGCAGAACATTTCGCCTCTTGATTTGTGAGTCTCTCCCATAGCTCAAAAAGCCTGAAGGCTGGTTGACTGAATTAGAGTTAGAGTGTTATCTCCCCAGCGAGGCAGAGCACTGATTGCTGCCCTCATTGGTAGCAAGAAGCACGTTCGCTGGTGTAATAGCTGCCATAGAAACCACATCAGCCAAGTAATTGTTTAGGCAACCTCAGAAAATTAAGAGGACAACATTAAAATTCTCCCGCTTGGCTTCGTCTTGCTTCTCTGGGGCTACATTTTTTTATCTAATGTTCAATTTGTGCCGCAGAAGATTGACAGCTTGAGACCACAAAACCAGGTCTATATTTTTTATACACGTTCCTGGAGAGTTAGAAAAGCAAATAGGGCTGCATCGTGTGGAGAAAATAACTAAATGAGGTTTTATTGATTGATAATGGGATTACTATATCATCTTTTTACATCAGTATTTTCATTATAATGCTCATTACACTACATATAACATTAATTCACCATATGGCCAACTCACTTGATTTTAAAAACAAACTTATTGGGATTATTTTTTACTGACTTTTGCAATTGCGATGATTCTCGATATTAGAAGGAATTATCTCTTTTGGATTCTAATTCTCATTATGATTGCAAAATATTTTTAAGTGAACATGGTGGTTTTTATTTAAGAGGATCTGTGCCAAGGAAATATATTTTGTTAAGTCTGTAGAATATTATTTATAGGCCTGGATATCTCTGCAGCTTCACAATACTTGATTCTAAATTAGGTTTTAAGTAGCGTTTTGTGCCGGTCAACGTGATCGGTATGATTTCTATCAACCGGACAAAAGGGAGAATATTCTGAGAATATTCAGATTTCCGTAAAATTTTTAAATTGTGCTTTCAGCAAATACATTTTTTAGCAGACAATATGACCGGAGAGATTTAAATTTGCCGGACTTCCACACGTATCAAAATCCGGGGGAAAACGTAAACATTCAGGGGTAATAAAGTAAATATTCATAAAACAAATTAAATTCATGAAAAAAAAAAAGAAAATCTGAAAAAAACTCAATGATGTGAAAAAAGTGAGAATTAAGAAACACCCGAAAATCTGAAAAAATTTGATTCTGGATAAAAGAAAAGTCAAAATTAAAAAGAAATGCAGAATTTTTGGAAAAATTTCAACATTCTGAGAAAAACTCACATTTCAGAAAAAAACGAATTCTGTTGAAAAAGTGAATATTTACAGTCAAAATTAATCAAAAAGTCAAAATTCACAAAGAAAAAATCAAAATTCAGAGAAAAAGTGAAAGTTCAGATTTCAGACATTTTTTCTCAGAACTAAAAAAATATGTATTTTCTGGCCGGATCTCCAAAGAAAATCAACGTGTACCGAATCCTCTTCTGTGCGCTTGGTATTGAGCTTTCAGCTATTTATTTTTGACCAGACGATATGAACGGAGAGCTTTAAACTTCTGAAGATATTTCCGGCCAAAGTCAGACTCAAGGAAACTCTTATTTTAACACACATGTAGTTATTGAACTGCTCCTTATTGAGATGCTATGAAACCAAATGTCTCTGTACTACAGTCACACATAGAGGCTGTGTCCATTCGTTTGTGTAAACGCAGAATATAGATTTTTGGCCCGGGATATTCTTTATCATTTAAAGGTCAGGACATTTCTGCAAAGACAACAATACTTCATTCAGATAATAGAACATATTTTATATTTATCAAATGTTGTGCTTACTATTTGATTATTGCACTAGTGCGTAGAAGTAGTCAAATAAGAAAATCAAGCTGTCAATGTACCTTTTTGTTTTGTGATGATGAGCAGCCTAAAAACGAAACTCAGAATCACAATCCAATCCATTTTATTTCTATAGCACATTTCAAAACAACAGAGCTGGACAAAGTGCTGTACATCAACAACTGTATAAAAACAGAGCATAAATACATAAAAAACAGACAGGACATGAAACAAATGTGAAACACGAGACACTGAAACCAGATCAGAAGCCACAGACTGAGAAACTCTCCTACATGACGTAAAAACAATACAAGACACTAGTAAGATAAAAACCCACATTTAAAAGCACAAGTGTCACCTGGTCTGTAAATGCCAGGGGAAATAAACAATAGACATTTTACATATTTTGCATTTACCAAATGTTGTGCTTACGGCAATTTGATTATATCAAATAAAGAGAGGATATACGGTAGGGTGAAGTTTTATGTCTCCCTATGCTGATTTCTTACAGCTTTGTCCTTAAATGTTGGCCAAGAATAACTCTCTTGTCCTTTAGGTTTCTACCACAAAGGTCTAGAAGTCCAGCCACAAATAAATATCTGTCCAACGGAGACTATTTCCACCGTCTCTGTGCTTTGTGTTGTCCCTTCTCCTGGCAGTGAAGGGCAAACAAACCTTATAGCGTTCACTTATCTCCCCGCTTTCAGGGCTGATGATGGATGGATCCACGTCTTCCAAGAGACGAATAACATCAGTCAGGACTGCAGATGCTCCTCAAATGTTTCCAGAATAGGGAAACAGTTGAATAGAAAGATATGACTCTAGGACGTATTGTTCTTCCTGCATGTAAGAAACCACATTAAATGGGTTTCATACGTCATTTCATTCTACGGCACTTTTATTCTTATGATCTGAATTCTTATTTTGGCAGATTTGGACATGAGTTCAGATCTTATAACTTCATACTCACCGTGGTCATTGCTGACGGCTTGAGACACATTGATGACATTTAAATTGAGTAAAGACAATCCCTCTCTGTGTTTTCAGGATGTTACCAAATTAAATAGGTTTCATACGTCATTTCATTCAAAGGCACTTTTATGTTTATTATCTTGATTCTTATTTTTGCAGATTTTGACATTTTGGACAGTTCTGATCTTTATAACTTCATACTCACTGTGGTAATTGCCGACAACTTAAATCTGACGAACCCTTTCTGTGTTTTCAGGATGTTACGGTGTGGACGGAGAGAGCGACTCCATCATGAGCTCGGCGTCGGAGAACTCGACGGAGCCGTGGTTCTGCGACGCCTGTAAGAACGGAGTCACTCCGAGCTGTGAACTCTGCCCGAATCAAGACGGCATCTTCAAAGAGACAGATGCTGGGAGGTGAGATCCAAAACAACATGAACATTAGCCGCCTTTAGCTTAGCGGTGGTCACGTGAAGTCATGTGACCGTGCTGTAGTTCCTTTATAGCCCAACATTAGCCTCCTTTAGCTTAGCGGTGGTGACGTGAAGTCATGTGACCGTGCTGTAGTTCCTTTATAGCCCAACATTAGCCTCCTTTAGCTTAGCGGTGGTGACGTGAAGTCATGTGACCGTGCTGTAGTTCCTTTAGAGCCCAACATTAGCCTCCTTTAGCTTAGCGGTGGTGACGTGAAGTCATGTGACCGTGCTGTAGTTCCTTTAGAGCCCAACATTAGCCTCCTTTAGCTTAGCGGTGGTGACGTGAAGTCATGTGAACGTGCTGTAGTCCTTTATAGCCCAACATTAGCTTTTTACTTCAGAAATCATGAAGTGGTGTTAATATGTGGAGATTTTTCTGATGAACTAAACGCGTAAGAATCATAAACGTTGGTTGGAGATTATTTTCTGCAATAATCCAAAATCACATGGAGAGATCCCATTGGACCAGGGTAGATGATGCCTTCAGGACCAGCACAGAAATACGTCATCCCTGCACCTTTCTATACCGCCCAATGACCTCAGCTGGTTGAAATGCTGAAGGCAATACGATGTGCATTGTAAATGGTACATACACTCAGAAGAGTAGAGAAAGGGAAGTTGGATTAAAGAGAGAGAGAGAGCTGGCAGAGAGGAGAGGATGGAGGGAGAGCAGAGATAGAGGGGGAGAGAAGAGAGAAGAGATAGAGGGGGAGAGAAGAGAGAAAAGAGTGTGTTATGTGAAGCGTGGAGACTTCAGCCACGTTATCGCTGATAGTGCTCCTCAGCCAGGCTGCACCCGAATTTACTACTTCACTAGAGCATGAAAAACACAGCAAATTAAAGTGTGAAGCGGCTGCTTGCTGGAGATGGATATCTTTATATTGGACTTCGGATTCTCTTCCCTAAAGTCCGCATTTGAAATTGTGTCACACCAAAGTGGAGCTGCAGTCTGGAGCTGCATGAATCTATGAATCCATTTTTCTTTTTCAAGTGTCTCAGCAACTCTCTGCAGCTTCTCGATATGAAGTTTTCTTATTGTCTGCACGCACGCTAAATGCAGAAATAAACACAGCCTACAGATTTTAATCAATTTAATGGCTTCTCTTGAAATCACTGACCGAGCATCGACACGTTTTGAATGTCACCTTTTTTCAAAACTACTTTCAGGACAGGCTTTTCATACTAATGTGTTATTTTTGTATCCCTCTTCACTCACAGATGGGTGCATGTGGTTTGTGCGCTCTACGTTCCCGGAGTGGCGTTCGGAGACATCGATAAACTGCGACCGGTGACTCTCACAGAGATGAATTATTCAAAATATGGAGCCAAGGCAAGTTCTGTTTTTACCTGATGAGAACACTATGCCGAGTCACTGCTTTAAGATGCTCTTTTTATTAGTGTTTATTCAAAAGTATTCATTAGGGTTTATCCTTCCTGTACGAGAAAGAATTATGGCAACACGTGATTATTTTTTTATAGATTTGACAATAAGTGATTTTTATTTTTTTGCGGCGTTTTGAGATGAGATCCAAAATTCAGAGAAAAAATTATACTTTTTTTCTGAAAATCTTAGAATTCTCCGATTTTCAAAAAGAAAATCTCAGAATTCAGATTTTCTTTCTCCGACTTTAATCCCAGAATTATGAAATGTCCTCATTATGATAACAAAATATATACTTTTTTTTCCTCTGACAATCTCAGAATTCTAACATTTTATTCTCAGATTTTCAAAGAAAATAAAAACAAAAATCTCAGAATTCAGATTATTTTCTCGGATTAAATCCCAGAATTATTAAATTGCCTCATGATAAATCAAAAAAGTCAGAATTCTGAAATGTCATGTGTGGCCCCTATCCCCTAACCATACTCCTGGGCTATAAATAAAGAAGGGTCTTTGTATAAGAGAAGATAAGAAGTACTTTATTGATCCCAATTTACAGCATCATAAAAAGACATGGCATTGTATAATACAAATTAAAAGTCTAGAAATAAACAATCCAAAATGTGAACATCTCAATAGAAATAAAATAGCATTAAAAAAAGTAGAAAATATACTTTTTGAATTACAAATGTACAGTGACACAATATAAAGCAGGATATAATATATACATAAGTCTGTGAGGAGCAGTGTTGACCTCCTCCTTGTGTTTCTGTAGGAATGCAGTTTCTGTGAGGACGCTCGTTTCTCCCGCACCGGGGTCTGCATCAGCTGCGACGCCGGGATGTGCCGCTCCTATTTCCACGTCACCTGTGCTCAGAGGGAGGGGCTCCTGTCTGAGGCTGCTGCAGAGGAGGTGAGGGCTGCAACCTGCACAGGGAGGGGAACTCAAAATAAGTCTAGGTGCCATAGCAATAACATCTGGAGGGAACGCATGGATTTTAGCCTTTGCAGACCGTTTACATGCACAGGAACCTTGAGAACACTGTTTTTATTTTATTTCTTAATATTTGTTGGGATTTGTTTGAGTCACAACATTTATTTCAGCAACTTAGTGTCAATGTATTAAATGACATTACTGAAAGAAGAATCGATGTTAACTGTGGCCCGGGTTACAGCACTGTAACTTAGTATTTTACATGAATTGCATTATCATAGATGTATTCTTTTGGAGGGGGGCCACAGGGGGGTCCAAGCTCTGCGTTACAGGGGCACAAAGCATGATCGGGCCTCTTTTTTAAGAGTAAATATTTCTCCAGAATAATTGCTTCTGCTTTTCGTATTTTCCTCCTGTGACTTTATTTGTATTAACTTGCACATCTAAAAACATTCTCTTGCACTATTTTATCAGTTTTATTTGTTTTATGTCCTATATATATTCATGTTGCTCTGTTGGAGGAGGACTTCAGTTGTTCATTGACATATCTACTCGGTAGCTGCTGAGCACATGATGATGAAGACTTGAAAGTTGAACAGAGATGACTGTGTGATAAAGTGTCTTTAGTAAAAGCTGTAATCACCAGAGATGTCAAAAGTACACACATCCTTTCCTCAAGTAGAAGTACAGATACTCGTGTTTAAAAATACTCTGGTAAAAGTAGAAGTACTGACTAAACTTCTTTCCTCAAGTAAAAGTAAAGAGGGCTTTGAAATGTACTTCAGTAAAAAGTACCCATAACTAGCAGCTGTTTTAAAGAGTACCTGACCTCCCTTTATATTAATAGAACAATAATGTCATTGTTAGCTAATGAATGTTTCCATGCTGAACAACGGCAACATGACAACGTTTTCATTGGTCCCTCTTCTTTAGAGAAGACCAGGAAATGATGGATACACGGATCGTGTTCAAATCAATAGGCACGCAATGACTCTAAATAATAATGATCACGCCACCAAACACACATTCAAACTAAAGGAACCAGCCTGTTTGGAAAATGTAAGAAGTAGAAAGTTCAGGTATTTGTGTTCAACATGTAAGAAGTAGAAAGTACAGGTATTTGTGTTCAACATGTAAGAAGTAGAAAGTACAGGTATTTGTGTTCAACATGTAAGAAGTAGAAAGTACAGGTATTTGTGTTCAACATGTAAGAAGTAGAAAGTACAGGTATTTGGGTTCAACATGTAAGAAGTAGAAAGTACAGGTATTTGTGTTCAAAATGTAAGAAGTAGAAAGTACAGGTATTTGTGTTCAAAATGTAAGAAGTCAAAGTAAAAAGTAAAGTACTGATACCAGAAAAATGTACTTGAGTACAGTAACGAATTACTTGAACTCCACTACTTCCCACCTCTGGTAATCACTAATGTTCGTATGTATTTTTGTTTCTTCAGGATATCGCTGATCCGTTCTTCGCGTACTGCAAACAGCACGCAGACCGCTTCGACAGGAAGTGGAAGAGGAAGAACTATCTGGCGCTCCAGTCTTACTGTAAAGTTTCTCTGCAGGAGAGAGAGAAGCAGCTCACGCCTGAAGCTCAGGTAACATCAATGCATTCAGAACGGATATCAATCTCAGAATTCTAACATTATTCTCAGATTTAGAAAAAAAAAAAAGAAATTACTTCAATCCCAGAATTAGGAAATGTCCTCAAAAAGTCAAACTTCTGAGAAAATATTTTACTTTATTTTTGGGAAAATCTCAGAATTCTAACAAATGTCCTCATAATGATAAAAAGTAAAAATTCTCAGAAAAAAATATACTTTTTCCCCCCAAATTGACCAATCAGAATCGAGTATACTAAGCACTGTTTTTATTATATTATAAAACTGTCTTCCAGGCCCGGATCACCACTCGTCTCCAGCAGTATCGGGCCAAAGCAGAACTCTCCAGAAACACCCGTCCTCAGGCCTGGGTTCCTCGAGAGAAGCTGCCGCGACCTTTGACCTCCAGCGCCTCGGCCATCAGGAAGCTGATGAGGAAGGCGGAGCTTATGGGCATCAGCACCGACATCTTCCCCGTGGACACGTCGGATGCTAACGCTAGCATGGACGGCCGCAGGAAACACAAACAACCTGCGCTCACTGCGGACTTCGTGAACTACTACATGGGTGAGGAAACATCAGGGGTATACAGGGGGGTCCTTTTTCTGTGTTGGACCCTGAAGGCAGCATGGGATTTCTCTTTGATTTTTGATTATAGCAGAAAATAATCTCTGTGTCAAACAAACGTCTATGATACTGACATATAGACTAGGGCTATAAAGGAACTACAGCACGGTCACATGACTTCACGTCACCACCGCTAAGCTAAAGGAGGCTAATGTTGGGCTATAAAGGAACTACAGCACGGTCACATGACTTCACGTCACCACCGCTAAGCTAAAGGCGGCTAATGTTGGGCTATAAAGGAACTACAGCACGGTCACATGACTTCACGTCACCACCGCTAAGCTAAAGGTGGCTAATGTTGGGCTATAAAGGAACTGCAGCACGGTCACATGACTTCACGTCACCACCGCTAAGCTAAAGGTGGCTAATGTTGGGCTATAAAGGAACTACAGCACGGTCACATGACTTCACGTCACCACCGCTAAGCTAAAGGCGGCTAATGTTAGGCTATAAAGGAACTACAGCACGGTCACATGACTTCACGTCACCACCGCTAAGCTAAAGGCGGCTAATGTTGGGCGTGATGACATTTAGTTGACTAATTTAGACACTTGTTAGCAACCGCTGTTTTTAAATCCACCAGTGGGGTATTTACGGACGTATTTTATGTGATAAAACAAAACGTTAAAATGTGTTATTTCAGGATAACAACCAAAAACACATTCAGAAAACCATTGACCTCCAAACTAGGGGACAGGAAGTGATGAAATACTGACTCATTCCCAGGTTTAGGATTTATTCCTGGAACTTTTGATTCCCCCTTCATACGAGAAACACTTTGGGAGTGAGATAATGTTTGACAAAACAGTATGCTAGTATTTCCAGGTACTATTTATCTGATTTACGTTTTGGAAAAATAACCGTTTTCCTGTCATTCCTCCTGCCGAAGTGAATGAATATGGTCTGGTATTGTAAATGTAACCAACAGTTTTTAGTGTTATCTCTGTACTGCATATATTTAACTCTTTACTGAGTGTTTTAGTCATTGTGTATATGTTGTATAAAGTAATTTTCTCCCCCAATAAGTGGCTGTGATGACGCCGTGGCGCTGCCCTTGAGATCCTCCTCCGTTAGCCTATCTGCCATCAGTACACTCTCTCATGAGCGTTTTCCTGTACGCTGATTGTGATCGTGCTATTGATTTTTGTCCCATTGATATTCAGAGCGGAACATGCGCATGATCCAGATCCAGGACAACATCTCGGAGCAGAAGAGCCTGAAAGACAAGCTGGAGAGCGAGCAGGAGAAACTGCACGTGGAGTACAACAAGGTGAGGAAACTCAAACTCAGGAAATAAACCTTATTTGAGACGATCCGTGCACATATATTATTATTATGCGTATTAGAATACGCACAGTCATCACCATCTGAATATCTTATCTAGTTTTGTGGCGGTTGCTCCGTTAAAGAATGAAATACAAATATGAATAAATACATAAGAAGAAAAACATTTGAATGTCTTAAAGCTGCTGGGTCATATAGCGACCTCGAACAACAAATACATCCAGAGTTACGGTTTCTTTACTTCCTAGAAAAAAAGAAATAAACTCAGAAATCTCAGTTTCAGTGTCGGCCTGCCACCGGACATCCATCCCATAATAATGATCCGTAAAAACAAAGCAGTCTCTGCCGTCTGACGCTCTGTTTGATCCTCATATTTCTGGAGTCAAAAATATCCAAGTCTAAAAAAGATATAAAGAAAAAAATATTTATAAATTGAAAATGTTTAATCTAAATCCCCTAAAAGTATTTTAATACAAATTAAATGTAATTTAAAAAAAAAAACATTTTAATCCCCCAAAAATCTAAATCTAGAAAAGTCAAAACAAATCTAAATCTAAAAAAAATCGAATATCTTTTTATTTTATACAGTTTTTGATGAACAGAAATATTGTTTTCTGGCATCGCTTTAACATTTTACGGGGAAACAAATCTGCATTTTGGTTTGAGGGCGCAGGGTGTTATATTTCTGTACCAAACAAATATGTGTTAAGCATAGGCGGCGGGTACTGTAGGCTAGGGAAGGCTAAGCCTTCCCAAATATGTTTGTCATTGCATTCTGGTAAAATTAAAAATATAATGTTTGTGTCTTTGACATTAGCGCTGATTGAAATTGATTGATTGATTGAAAAGTTTATTAACAGCTTGTATATTGGGTACAGTACAGTACAGCTCAAAACATACAATTGTTAAGGGGATGCAGACCAGAGAAAGACTTTCGTCTTGTTTACATCAGGGTCCCCCATTTCCAATTCATCATATCATTTAAGACATATAAGACATATTTGACATACAGATGGCTTATTTACAATTTACATACAGGTGGTTTTTACATACAGATGGCTTATTTACAATTTTCATTTTAGATTTCGTTCTAATACATCCTAACCGGACATTTAAGACATACCAAGTCTACAGATATACAGTTAGTAACAGAGTCTAAAATGCGAGTATATACATAGATGGGGGGGGGGAAGCTGTCCATTGTACGACAGGTTGAGATTTGTACCATTACCGGGGCCAGTTTTGCAATGCTTTCCCCCGAAGGTGCTCTTTGAGAGAGGTTTTGAAGGTAAGTATAGTTTTACTTTCCTTTACAGTTGTGGGAAGAGCGTTCCACCTTGATGTGGCATAATTGCGAAACGTGTATTCCCCTTTTTTTGTGCCAAATCTGGGTTTTACATGATTTGTGGAGCTCCCTCTGGTGTTATGATCATGGTATTCCTTGACCTTTGGGAAGAATTTTGACATGTACATGGGTACCATAGAGGTGTAGTGGATCTTGTAGACCAGGCCCATTGCAAGTAGCTGTACTCTGTCGTCTACTCTAAGCCATCCTAGGTTGTCAAAGTGGGCAGAGGTGAGGTGGGTTCTAGATGAAAGGTCAAGCAGTAGTCTGACCAGTTTATTTTGCGATGTTTGAAGTTTTATTTTTAGCGCCTTGGAGGTGCTATGGTACCATGACGTGCAAGCATAGTCATAGTACCCTTGAATGAGTGCTCCTGCCAGAGTTTTCAGGGTGTTTTTGTTTACCAGAGAGGAGATCCGGTATAGGAATCTAGTTCTTTGATTGACTTTTTTTATTACATTGGATGCCATTTTGTCACAGGAGAGGTTTGCCTCAAGAATAGATCCTAGGTATGTAATTTCCTTCTTACTTGTGACAATAATGTCACCCACTGCAACTGAGAAGTCGTCGGATTTGCTGAGATTATGTTTCGAACCGAAGAGAATGGACTCTGTTTTACCCAGGTGTAATGATAATTTATTATCGGCGAGCCAGGTGCAGATTCTGCCGAGCTCGGAGCTGAGGGTTTTTTCAACCTGCAATCTGCTCCTGTCAGAGACCAGCAGGGCTGAGTCGTCCGCGAACAGGAACAAGTTGCAGTCACATGCTGATGACATGTCATTTGCATAAATTAGGAACAGTAACGGACCTAATATGCTTCCTTGTGGAACACCACAGCTCACTGGGAGGGGGGGGGACAGAGTACCGTTTACCTCCACCATCTGTTCTCTCCCCTCCAGGTAGGATTGCATCCAGCTCACCGATAGTTTATCAAAACCAATTGCTTTTAGCTTGTCAATCAGAATGGGGTGATTGACAGTGTCGAAAGCCTTTTGTAGGTCCAGCATCACCATGCCGCAGTATTTACCCTCGTCCACCTCTTGTTTGATGTGGTCGTTCAAATAAAGAAGGCATGTGTCAGTGGAGTGGGATGTTCTAAAGCCAGATTGAAATTCATAGATTAGTTTCTTTTCTGCGAGGTACTTTTCGACCTGTTCATATACTATTTTTTCCATGACTTTCGAGATGGAGGTAAGTATAGAAACAGGGCGGTAGTTGCCTGGGTCCAATTTGCTGCCCTTTTTGTGCAGGGGGGTTACTCTTGCAATTTTGAAGTCTTTGGGTACTTTTCCCTGTTTTATGGAGAGGTTAATTATGTGAGCTATGACTGGTGAGATGGCGGTTGCTGTGTCTCTGAGGAATTTGGAGGGGATATTGTCGTGGCCAGTGGCCTTGTTAGGTTTGAGGGCGCTCAGTTTAATGAGTACCTCTGCTGTTGTTACCCTTGCTAGACTGAAATCATCTTTGCGTACCCCTAGGTTTTTGTAGTAGGTCATGATGTGATCTACTCCAAAAAGCCCTGAGTGGGAGGGTAATTTATTTACAAGAGTTGTGGCTATGTTTGTGAAAAAAATGTTCAAGTACTTGGCCACATCCAGTTTGTCTGTGATGAGCCTGTTATCTGTCTTTATGTTTACGTTTGAAAATCTCGTTTTGAGTTTTTTACTGCAGCCAAGCTGGTTATTGAGTAATTTCCAAAGTTCACGGGGTTTATTTTTGTTTTCCTCAGTTTTGTCATTGATGAAATTCTTTTTGGCAGTTTTGATCATGGAGCTTACGTCATTTCTTAGTCTGTTTCTTTCAATTTTTAGTTCAGTCACGTGGGCCTGGAGTTCACTGCTCGTGCTTTTGGAAAGCATTGACTGACTTTTATGAAACTCAGAGCATTTTTTGTCTCTGGTTTTCATGGCGGTCAGTATGCCGGAGTGCATCCACGGCTCAGCGCGATTTTTTACCCTGGTTGTTCTTAGGGGGGCCAAATCATTGAGTATTGCAGAGAATTTGTTTTTGAAACCAAGCCATGTTTCTTCAACTTGTGTACCACTGAGCTCATCTGACCAGTCCAGGCTCTCCAGTTCTAGGTTAAAGGCCTCGCTAGAGTAGTTTTTGAGGTCTCTAGATATGACTGTTTTGTGACAGCCGGCCTTTTGTTTTAGCTTTTTGCGGGTACAGAATATCATATAATGATCACTTAAACCGCATGCTATAACCCCTTTACTGGAGATCCTGGACCTGTCAGAGGTCAGAATGAGATCAATGGTAGTTTGTGTTGTTTCACATACCCGGGTGGGTTGGGTGATTAGCTGGCCACCCGTGCCCTGTGTACTACGAAGCCAGTTCAACAGACCCTGATATCTTTGAGTTATCTTAACTAACCCTAACAAAGAGATCTCACTAAACGGTCCTACGACGCTGGTTATCAACTCGGTAAATCAAGCCAGGGTTTCTCCGTCCAGCTGAGAGCGCGTTCAAGGGGCGGGGCTAGCAACATTTGACCAATCACAAACATGGACAAGCGTACTGACAGCGCAGCGTCATACTTCATTAATGAAAAGTAAACTATTAGACAAATATGAAGAAGTTAAACTTTAAACATCCATGACTTAAACACTTTATCCAGGATCAAAGCCACATAGCTGCACCTGCAAGGTGAATACAGCTGGTTAAAAAATAAATAAACTACAGAGTGTTTGAATGCATACATTAACAGGTTTATGATATCACTGCCCCGTCTAAGACACGAGTGGATCTGACTTTAATTACATTTGACTCGAGTGTTTCGTCAACTTAATGTGTTGCTTAAAATAATACTTCTGCATACAGTATGTGACACGGTGAGTGTTGCACGGCCAGATACGGCTCAAGAAGCTGACTCAAATAAGGAAATATATGATACATTATGATGTGATATGATCGATGATGTGATTGATGTGATTGATGTGATATGAATGATAAGTGCGACACGTCGCCGTCTTTCCTGCAACGGCAGTTAAACTGTATTTCCTTTATCCTGTAATATGACTTGATAGCTTTAAACTCCGCACACTGAGCTCTGATTGGTCAGCAGGCGGTGCTTTCACTGAGTTGATCTCTTATCTATAGACGCCGGAGGCGGGCAGCGTCAGGTAAAACAAGTTGTTTAGCCTTCCCAAACCTGAGCCTCACGCGCCGCCTATGGTGTTAAGTCTATCTCTGCAGCTCCACATTACTTTATTCAAAATGGTATTAACACATATTTAGCCTCTCACAAACATCGTACTCCCTGTTATTTGATTATAACACTAGTCCATTTTGCGATTCCGATACAATTTTGATTAATTGTGCAACCTCACTTCATTTGTTACCTGCGCCGCTCGGTGTGTCCCACATTAGACGCCTCTCATCCAACATGTGACCTCCATCTGTCAACACGAGCGGGGAAACAGCGGCAGAGTAAAAGTCACCACGGTTAATGTTGCGTTCAGTCTTCTGCCGTGCGTGTTAAGCGTTATTAATGGAGTGTGTGTTGCTAATTGCGCTGCGTCACTTGCTCTCACATGACTTTGGCCTTGGGGGAAAATGCCAGCGGAGGAACGTCATTAGAGGAGAGACTCTGACTGATGGATGGCGGCAGAAACCAGTACAAGGTTTACTCTGCAGACCAGAGGAAGTGTTCACATTAAACACAGGGGGTTCAAAGGTTCACCTGCTGTATTACTGCACGGTGTAACTGACTCAGGGACAGTTTCATCCCTCAGGCCATAAGACTGCTAAACACCTGAGCTCTGTAAAGTGCCTCGATAAACATTCATCTGTTTGTCATCTTGCAATCTACTTATTTATATAAATAGTTATCACCGCAATAAACCGTATTTAAATGTACATTATTTCATTTCATAATCTGCTCTTTTACATATATTATATTTACGTGTATATAGACTTTTATTATATATGTTGCATTGTTGGAGGAGCTGAGGTCAGAAGAATTTCATTGTCATTTCTACACTGTAGCTCATGTGCACATGACAATAAAACATTTGAATTTGAACGGTTCACCTGCATTTATAAAGCCGGGTTATAGACAGACTGACTCCTAACACTATTCTGTGACCGTGAGCAAATCCAACCAAAGCAGGGAGAAGCTTCTTATCAGATAGTTGTTCACTGTTACCTGCCCTTCACTAAACCAGCAGGGTATGTTCTTTAGTTTATCCACTGTTCGGATGGGAAGCAAATTTAGTACACTAACATTAAGTGTACTAAAAAGAGCCAAAGTGAAACTAGAGCTTCGTGGTAGATTTAATACAAATTTAAAATACATATTGTTAGAGGAAGGAATCACAATGCATACATCTAGGCTTATACTTGCTGTTGTGTTCACGGCATAATCTTATATACAACTCTATATACAGTGCCACAGTGACGCGTCCTAAAACCCGGAAGTAAGTCAGCATTTTACCACTTCCGGTTCCTTCGACAAAAAGCAATGGGATGTCTCCATAGGGTTTAGGAAAATATCTGAAATAAGGTCTGTGGTTGAGACACATTGAAGAGACGGATCACGTTTAGTTCTACGACATTAAATCCATCAGCAGTGACCCCACTGGTGATTTCTGAAGAGTTGACGTGTCTGAAAAACGATGGTTGTTACCAAGTGGCTGAATAGGACTACAGAAGTCGTGGAGGTCGTTGTACGTCATTACGCCGAACACGTAAACACTCCTCTAAGTCTGTTAGCCCTGTTCTGCTTGAAAGCAAGTACCTGCCTCCTGCAAACTGTTCAAACAAACGCTTCAACTCGTACCATTTAGAATCTGTATGTTTGAATATGGATCTGAAGTTGGCGTGACGTTGAAGTCGTGCTGCTGTACTCGCTGTAGTTCCTTTATAGCATAACGTTAGCATTTTGCTTCTGGCGACTAGATTTATGATTAGAACATTATAAAAGTAGGGTAGACATGTGGAGATTATCCGTCTGAACAAAACGTGATCCGTCTCTTAAATGTGTTTTCAACCACAGACCTTAATTCCAGCTATTTTCCAAAATCCTATGGAGAAATTGCATTGCTTTTTGTCGAAGGAACCAGAAGGAGTTTGCTTCCAGGTTTTAGGACGCGTCACTGTGGCACTCTATTCCTCTGCGTATGGAAACAAGTTTTCTGTAAGTTCATCAATCTACGCATGTTTGAACTTAATTCAGACGGAGGGTAAAAAGAGGAGCTGCAGCACCGGCAGTATGAGAAAAATAAAGAGCTTTTTGAACATTAAAGCATGGAGACATGTAGAGACACTACATAGATAAACTAAGTAAGGAAATGTGTGTTTGGTAGATTATTTATTTGTTTTAACAATGCTTCTTGGCAATACATCTTATACTGTTGGAAAGCCTGTTTTCTTACCTTTCAAATGGTGACACATTTTTGAGGAACAAGCATTTGTGGGATGAGCAGCAGAGCTGAGTGTGTGGGGTGCAAACATGAAAAATGTGACAGATCTCCAAGAAGCTTTGTTACAACAAAGCAATAATCTACCAAACACACATTCCGTGTTAGTTGAGATCATATTAAATTAAATATGGGGTTCCACAAGGATCTGTCTTGGGACCACTTTTTGTTCTTGCTGTGACTTTCGTAGACACATGGAAACAAAATACTTTTTGCAGAGTAAATAGTGTATAAATATATATATATATATATATATATATATATATATATATATATATAACTCATATGATTTATAATATATATGTGTGTGTGTTGTTCCCCCCTGCAGCTGTGTGAGTCTCTGGAGGAGCTGCTGAATGTGAACGGAGATCTGCGCAGTGAGGGCCAGGCCGTGTGGACTCTGCTGGGGGACATCATGGGACAGGTAACCAACACACACACACACACACACACACACACACACACACACACACACACACACACACACACACACACACACACACACACACACACTACCACCACCAACATCAACCCCCCCACACTCACTCACTCACTCTCTCACACACACACACACACATTACCACCAACAGCAACCCCCCCACACTCGCACACACACACACACTCTTTACTCAAACACATTATATTGTTCATTCCCAGCGCTGTGTGATGGAGAGTGATTCAGATGGTGATGGTGAACAGATAATAATGCAGTCTGGAAAGCTGCTTTTATTAAAAGAAATCCTTTTTTATTTTTGCACTAACTGACCCGTTGTTTCTCTGCGGGGAAGTGAAAGCCGTCTCCCGCTTCTTGTTACTATGGCAACCAATTGCCATGGGTGATGGGGCATTTATTAATCGTAAATTGCAATCTACAAAATTACACTGAGAGCTTATTTTCTCTCTCTGTAAAACACTTAATTTTAAAAGTCACTGTGAGCCTTTTAAAGGAAAAAATCCCCTCAAAAAACTCTTCCATCAGGAGAGACGCTGCAGCTTCAGAAAGGATGCAGATATAAAAACACAAATCAAAACACGTGAAGAAACATCTTCAGCAACTTGACAACACATGCAGCATTTAGAGAACATTCAGCAACTTGAGGAGACATGCGCAGCGTTTACTAAAAGCTGCAGAAACCAAACGCTGCAAGAAGCTCAAAACACAACGGAGACCAGGGGACACTAAAGAGTGACGCACACAGCTGGGAGACCAGGGGACACTAAAGAGTGACGCACACAGCTGGGAGACCAGGGGACACTAAAGAGTGACGCACACAGCTGGGAGACCAGGGGACACTAAAGAGTGACGCACACAGCTGGAGACCAGGGGACACTAAAGAGTGACGCACACAGCTGGGAGACCAGGGGACACTAAAGAGTGACGCACACAGCTGGGAGACCAGGGGACACTAAAGAGTGACGCACACAGCTGGGAGACCAGGGGACACTAAAGAGTGACGCACACAGCTGGGAGACCAGGGGACACTAAAGAGTGACGCACACAGCTGTTCCTTAATCTGACGACGATGAGAATAACATCACAGTCTTTTCACGCAGGTTAAATGTAAGGATCGTGTAATCGATTAATTGTAATAAATGGAACAGGCCATTATATTTTACAGTATTTTCTAGTAAAACTTTATCATCTTGAGCTCAAATATGATGTAAAGATTCTCTCTTTTTTAACCCTTAAAGTTATGTATGAATATTTATGTTTTTCCGCCGCGGTGCAGCAGACAGTGCAGTCACTCCTTTGGGGGTTTTATGTGTATAAGTACCTGCTGGATCCATAAAAAGCCTTATTAAAAGTATGAGGCGTGCAGATAAATGGTCAGAAGATGTTAATGCGGCGGCACAATGGACAGGAAGTGGCAGAAGACTGGCGGTGACTCTGAAACGAGGCAATAAATCACCTAATTATGAACACGCACCATTTAAGTAGCAACATCAGTCACCGCAGCGCATGCTTTTGTCGTCTATCTGCCACTTCTTCATCTCCTATTTGTCATCCTGCGCGGCCATTTGCAGGAATTATTGATGTCCCGTGCTGGGACTGTCATCCTTCTTCCAGTACCAACTCAGGGCTTTTGTTCTGGAAGCTGCTGGAAGTTTACTCCTGCTAACTTCACACACAAAAAGTTACTTTCCAGCTCCTTCATAAAATGCCATGAGGCTTAAGCGTATTTTAAAAAGGGCAAATGAAAGTGCTTCACAAAAAAATATATAAAAGCATTAAGACAATAGAAACATATTATACAATTACATTTAAATATATTTACATTGCTCAATCCAAACCGGAGAGGCTAATTTCTGACCATTGCACAGCTCTTCCAATTCCAGTTCCAACATACTTCACATTTTCTCAGAGTAAATTGTGTTATTCCTGTTGTACTAAAAAAATTGAAAATGTTGAAGAAAGTCTGAATTCTGGGAAAAAGTCAACATAAAAAATAAAGTAATAATTTGGAGAAAAAAAATCAAAATCTAGGAATAAAATCTGAATTCAGACGGAAGTAAAAAATGTGGGAAAAAAGTCAACATTTACAAAAAAAAGGCACAATTCTGAAAGAAGTTAGAATCCTGATTAAAATATCTGAAAAGTAAAAATCGGAAAAAAGTAATAATTCTGGGGAAATAAAAAAAATGAACTGAATTTTGGAAGCGAGTCATAATTCTTGAAAAAAAAAAATAGTAAGAATTCTTTGAAAAAAGTTAATTCTGACAAAAGCCATAATTTTATTAATATTCAGATTTCTGAGGAAAAAAATGAAAGTCATTATTCTGGGGGGGAAATTAAAATCTTGAAAGAAAAAGTCATTCTGGGGAAAAAATAAATCAGAATAAAAACCTTTGAGATTTTCAGAATTCAGAGGAAAAAAAAATCTACATTTTGAGAAAAAGTCAGATTTATGGGAGAAAACATTCTGGATCTCAGAACCCCCAAAAATGCATGCACCCGAGGAAACAACACATACATAGGTGTAAGAAGTCAGGAGGAGTAGTCAGGGTGTCCGCGGGGTCTTAAAAAGTATTAAAGGGCATTTTCCAAGGTATTACATTTTGTAGCTTGTTTTCAATAAGTATATAAATTGTCCAAAGAGGTTGTATTCTACAGTGTGCCTGAATGTAATCATTGCGTAGGTGTGTAGTGTGATTCTGTGTAGTTTATTTATGGCATCCCGTTGGATTTGACGTCATCTGAACAGGACATCGCACGCTCACTGCTTGATAGCGTGCGAAGGTCCGTTTACGCCGGTTGTTAAACAACATCGTTATGGGGAAATGCAAGTTTGCGTCCAAATGGTTGGAAGATAAGGAGGAAGGACAATCAATACTGTATATAGTCAATGTGAGGTGAAGTGTGTCGCCAAGGTAACTGGTTACAACTCAAAGTGGCGATGAGGTCTTAAAATGTATGGAAAGGGTCTTAAAAAAGGTCTTAAAAGGTCTTACATGTGACTTCAGGATTCCTGCATATACCCTGAGTAGTGTTCCTCAGATAATTATGAAACAAATGTCCCTTAGCAGAACGCTTTGTGCCACAGCTTGTTGTTTTTCCTGTATTGAATACTTGTAAAAGTGGGCAGTTTGCTGGTGCTCTGACATGTTGTGATGTTTCCATTCCCCCCGAGGACTCGGCAGCTGAAAGCCTTAAAGCTGTTTCCTCTCACTGTTTATAATCTGTACCTCTAAACTTCTTCATCTGTCTGATAAGGCTTGTTTAACGTGTTGATAGCTCCGTATCGGCAGCAGAGACACTTTCTGGTGTCCGCATGCAGGCAGACTGAAGTCCAGCTGAGCAGATAGGCAGAATGTAGCCTCCCTCTCTATCAAGAGCCCAGATTACAGCGTCCTCCTCGGGGAAAAGGCTCCTCTGTTTAGTGACAGACTCAGCCCTGACAGATACGCTTTCTAATTAACCTGCCTGGCAGAAATGCACCTGATTTCACCTGCCGTACAACAGGTTCCTCTCTGTTCAGCTGCGAGGGAAGAACTTTATCTGGACTAGTCCAAACTCTGTCCAACACAAAGCAGCTGCTCGATAACAACTTGTCACTTGGAGGAAACTCTGACTGTGACTTTGGCAACAAAATCCCCCTGCAGTCTCACTCTCCTCTGGTGGAGTTTGGGCAACAGAACGTGGATTCATTGCACACAAAAAGAGAGGAAATACTTAATTATTCTTATGTCATTTTTTCGAATGTAGGAGTACCACAACCGGATGAATACACACTTTAATGGGGGTGGTCCTTAAATGTGGAATGACTCAGCATTTGCAAATAAAATCGAGACATGTGGAGACCAC
Source organism: Trematomus bernacchii (assembly GCF_902827165.1). NCBI lineage: Eukaryota > Metazoa > Chordata > Actinopteri > Perciformes > Nototheniidae > Trematomus > Trematomus bernacchii. The sequence continues at coordinate 156,888 of NW_022987607.1, forward strand.
CAAAGTGTCCGTCATAGCTGTACCCTGAAATCATTTGTGCCTTTTTTATTTTATTTATTTTTAGAAACTGAACACCCCTGCTGTTCTGAAAGCCCCAAAGGAAAGGAAGCCCAGCAAGAAGGAGGGAGGAACAACAGGGAAGGCCTCCAGCCTGCCAGCGATACTCTACAGGTGAACACACACACACACACACACACACACACACACACACACACACACACACACACACACACACACACACACACACACACACACACACACACACACACACACACACACACACACACACACACACACACACACACACACAGGGTCCTCAGAAAATAATAGGAAGGTTAAATGGTCAAGTGAATATAGGACACCCAAGGACAGACAGACAAGCAAACAAACAGAACGTTGAAGAGTACAGTGACTAAGCTGGTCCTGGAAAAATTAGGCTTTAGTTGTAAAAAATGTAAATGGTTTCTGATGTGTGTTAGTTACAATGATTTTGGCATTTTCCTCTAGGTTTGCAAGACAGCGCAGAACATTTTCCTGAATATGTGTGTTACTTGATTGTGCAGGTCCCCACTAACACAAGGACACCACTGCTGTGTCTCAAATCATGTGTCTAAAACCCTTATTTATATGACTAAAAAACATTGGTTTATCTTTCTCTTTCTTAATGACCCTTAACCAGCTTTTCATCAAACATAATGGCACACGTTTCTTGCTATTTTACTTTTGCATCTTCAAGTTTCTCTGGATAAACTCGTCAGCTCAATGCCTTCATGTATTCCTGCAGTTGTGGCATCTGTAAGAAGAACCAGGACCAACACCTGCTGGTTCTGTGTGACACCTGCAAGCTGTACTACCACCTGGGCTGCCTGGAGCCGCCTCTCACACGCATGCCCAAGAAGACCAAGAACAGCTACTGGTGAGGACACGGAGACACAGAGACACTTATATATGGAGACACTTAGACACTTAAATATGGAGATACCTAGATATGGAGACACTTAGACACTTAGATATGGAGAGACATAGACATGGAGACACTTAGACATGGAGACACTTAGATATGGAGACACTTAGCCATGGAGACACGGAGATATGGAGACACTTAGATATGGAGACACGGAGATATGGAGACACTTAGATATGGAGACACTTAGATATGGAGACATGTAGACACTTAGATATGGAGAGACATAGACATGGAGACACTTAGACATGGAGACACTTAGATATGGAGACACTTAGCCATGGAGACGCGAAGATATGGAGACACGGAGATATGGAGACATGTAGACACTTAGACATGGAGACACTGAGACATGGAGACACAGAGACATGGAGACATGGAGACATGGAGACACTGAGACATGGAGACACTGAGACATGGAGACACGGAGATATGGAGACACTGAGACATGGAGACACAGAGATATGGAGACATGTAGACATGGAGACACTTAGATATGGAGACACGGAGATATGGAGACACTTAGACATGGAGACACAGAGATATGGAGACATGGAGACATGGAGACACTGAGACATGGAGACACGGAGACATGGAGACATGGAGACACTGAGACATGGAGACACTGAGACATGGAGACACTGAGACATGGAGACACTGAGACATGGAGACACGGAGACATGGAGACACTGAGACATGGAGACATGGAGACACTGAGACATGGAGACACTGAGACATGGAGACATGGAGACACGGAGACATGGAGACACTGAGACATGGAGACACGGAGACATGGAGACACAGAGATATAGAGACATGGAGACACTTAGACATGGAGACACTTAGACATGGAGACATATAGACATGGAGACACTTAGATATCGAGACTTATTTCTAAAAATGATATAATAAATAACTGTTTTATTCAGTCTTATCACCAACAATGACAATATCATTCTAGAAACTTAAAAAAGCATATTTATTTTAGTACAAATCCTCTTAATAATCATTGTATTATATTTCTCTATGATATTATAAAATAATGTTTAATAAATTATGAATCCCCCCCCCCCCCGAGTGTCATGGGTCAAATCATATTCACATTTCAGTCAAAATCATCAAAACTGGATGTTTCCTCTGCATCGTGCAGCCTTATGTCCTCCTGAGACTAACCCCCCCCCCCCCCCCTCTTTATGTGGATATTAACAGTAGTATTTTTCAAACTTGCAGTACTTTACTTATCACATGAGGATCCAGAGTTTGTTTATTCATGTTCGTCTGACATTTGTGGCTGCAGGAATATCAGATGGTAGAAATGTCACTCTCTTCCTGCAGCTCCTTATCTACAGCAGATGTAGTGAATCCATCTTTTAAACATACGATAGATTGAAGATATCGTGATGCTTAGTGAGGTGCTACTTCCTGTTGTATGATTAAAAAAACAGCTATTTGTGTTGTTCCCTCTCCTGTAGTGTGTTTTATAGGTTTTAGTGCATGTTAATGGTCTGCAACGGCTAACATCACTGTGTTCCCTCTCCTGGAGTGTGTTTTATAGGTTTTAGTGCATGTTAATGGTCTGCAACAGCTAAAATCCCTGTGTTCCCTCTCCTGGAGTGTGTTTTATAGGTTTTAGTGCATGTTAATGGTCTGCAACAGCTAAAATCCCTGTGTTCCCTCTCCTGTAGTGTGTTCTATAGGTTTTAGTGCATGTTAATGGTCTGCAACGGCTAAAATCCCTGTGCTCCCTCTCCTGTAGCGTGTTTTATAGGTTTTAGTGCATGTTAATGGTCTGCAACAGCTAAAATCCCTGTGTTCCCTCTCCTGTAGTGTGTTCTATAGGTTTTAGTGCATGTTAATGGTCTGCAACGGCTAAAATCCCTGTGTTCCCTCTCCTGTAGCGTGTTTTATAGGTTTTAGTGCATGTAAATGGTCTGCAGAGGCTAAAATCCCTGTGTTCCCTCTCCTGTAGCGTGTTCTATAGGTTTTAGTGCATGTAAATGGTCTGCAGAGGCTAAAATCCCTGTGTTCCCTCTCCTGTAGCGTGTTCTATAGGTTTTAGTGCATGTTAATGGTCTGCAACGGCTAAAATCCTTGTGTTCCCTCTCCTGTAGTGTGTTTTATAGGTTTTAGTGCATGTAAATGGTCTGCAGAGGCTAAAATCCTTGTGTGAGGGACTTTCTCTCTTAGATTCGATATACTTTATTCATCCCAGATTGGGCAATTGTTTTGTCGCAGCGGGTGTTGCTCATAGATATAATAAAATACAAGTAGAACAAAATAAAAGTTGAACATAATCAGTAAAACATATCCACAGTTGAAAAGCGTAACTAAAGAATCATATAAAATAAATACTCTCTTCCCCTTAAAGACAAAGATCAGAATCAGAATACCTGTATTAGTCCCACAGAGGAGACATGCACATTGTTACAGCAGAAAAGAGCCGAAGACAGCTTCATGTAAACTAAGAAGTATGCATTAAAAAAAGAAAATGTAAGATAAAAAAACAACTGTTTGTTATATTAAACGTCTTTAGATTTGATGATGGAGTCAATAGAGTGTATTCTTCTTCAGGCAATGCTCAGAGTGCGACCAGGCCAGCAGCGACGAGGCTGACATCGCCATGGAAACGCTGCCGGACGGCACCAAGAGGTCGCGGCGGCAAATCAAAGGACCAATCAAATTCATCCCTCAGGAGATGTCCCCGGAGCCCAAGAAGCATCAGGTGAGAGGACGCCTAAAAACTGCTGAAAACACAAATACTGAAAAAGTGTGCGTCTAAACTCAGACTGATCGATCGGCATTGATTACTAATAATTAAGTCCTCGTTATCCCCCTGCCCTGCTGGAGGTTATCAGAAAGACAGCGGATGAGAGTTTGTTCCCCTGAGCGGAGAATAGGACGGCTGAATACAAACGGCAGTGAACAGCAACAGTCGTATGGAGAAGGATCAGGGACACATGTGACTTTCATTTTTTAGAGCTGACCAGAAAAAGTATTTTTATTTTTAGAGGAAAAAAAATCTGAATTCAGACTTTCAGAGATTTTTTTTTTTTTAAATTTCAGGAAAAAAAGCTCTGGATTCTGACTTTAACCACAGAATTCTAAGAATAAAGTCATCATTCAGAAAAAAATGATTAAGAAATAAAAATACAAAATAATAATGAAGTCAGAATTTCAGAGAAAGGGTTGAAACAAAGAATCAATGTGTGAGTGTGGCCCTTTAAGAGCCTGAGTGTGGCCCTTAAAGAGCGTGAGTGTGGCCCTTTAAGAGCGTCAGTGTGTGAGTGTGGCCCTTTAAGAGCGTCAGTGTGTGAGTGTGGCCCTTTAAGAGCGTCAGTGTGTGAGTGTGGCCCTTTAAGAGCGTCAGTGTGTGAGTGTGGCCCTTTAAGAGCGTCAGTGTGTGAGTGTGGCCCTTTTTAAGAGCGTCAGTGTGTGAGTGTGGCCCTTTAAGAGCGTCAGTGTGTGAGTGTGGCCCTTTAAGAGCGTCAGTGTGTGAGTGTGGCCCTTTAACCTCTTCTACACCACACCCCCGATATTGGGGGAAAAAACGCGTCATCTGAGGAAACAGTGTCTGAGGGCATCTTAATATTTAATAAACTATGAATGTTTTATATCCATGTAACGGGAAGAAACTCATCTAACTGATCATTTTCATTTTTTTTTCCAAAAAAACCCCACAATGCTAACGCTGAGCCTCTGAATTAGCAACGAGCGAAAAATGCTAACAGATTACTGCACCGAAATTCACTCACAAAACCTTATTATTTATCTTTTCTGCACATCCAACACATCGTTTCACATCGTGAGGTGACACAGAATCGATGGGTACATACATTATCATTAGAAACAAAAACAGACATCAAAACATGTGGCGCTAGGTAGCTAAAAACGCTAACATGGCTTACCTGTGTCGTAGTCTGGTCAAAAGTGGTCTTCAAGGCATTAAAACGATAAAAACGCTGCTGAAGTTAATCTAATGTGTCTGTGTCCTCTTTGAAATGATTTCTGATAATCCATTAGCAATAAAACTGCTTTTCCGTTTCCAGATGTCAGAGCTAGAGATAGGTTCGCTCTGATGCAAAACTGCATGCGCGAAGCCCGCACCTTTTTTTTGTACCATGTGTGTGAGTGGGGAGATTCCCCTTCGATTCTATTGGCTCTAACGGTCAGTAAGAGATGTCAATCACCAAAATCGACCAATGGGTTCCAGAGAAACGGTAAAATCCCCATTTCCACCCAAATCACCTCAGAGGTGGAGTTTTTTTTGCTAAACCTCTCTAAAAAGGTCAAATGTCACTTGTTTTGCATCAATCTTGATACAGGGTACTTATTATATGTTGTACTTTGGATTCCTAAAGCTTTTAGTCTACTAACCCATCATCCAAGGGTAGTTTTCACTATAAGTAAAAAATAATTTTTGGACGGACACTATAATTTACAGTTTTTTACTATGTTCAATCTGAATTTTCTTTAAAATAAAAAACATCTATATTGATTCTGACTTTTCTACATCCAACTCACAGGTTTATCATTACTTTGAGAAAAAAGATTATTAATTTAACCCTTTTAGAAGTGAAGATATGGTCATTTGTTCTGGGAATGTCATTTTCGAGCCTGAGACCTGAAAAACAGGCTCAGTGCTTAACAGGTTAAGAGCGTCAGTGTGTGAGTGTGGCCCTTTAAGAGCCTCAGTGTGTGAGTGTGGCCCTTTAAGAGCGTCAGTGTGGCCCTTTAAGAGCGTCAGTGTGTGAGTGTGGCCCTTTAAGAGCGTCAGTGTGTGAGTGTGGCCCTTTAAGAGCCTCAGTGTGTGAGTGTGGCCCTTTAAGAGCCTCAGTGTGTCTTCCTGTAGGAACATTTGGTGTCAGAAGCCTCTCCATCCCTCACTGGATCCTCCTTATCTTTACCCATGCTCTGATCCTCAGATACAGACCCCCCCCCCCCCCCCCCCCCCCCCCCTCTCTCTCTCTCTCTCTCTCTCTCTCCCTGAGGATATTCTGCAGATTGATATCTGACAGCTCTCTGCAGAGGGGGGGCTCTTCACTTCACTTTTTGTTTTCCCACTGTCAGTGTGTGACCCGGTGATCTCTTCAGGGACTTCAGGGACTCTTTAGAGAAAGAGTCAGTTCTGCTGAAGCTGCTGCTGTCTCTCTTGCTGACAGAACAGCTGATGACTGAGGAATATGAGAAACATGGATATGAGAAGTGGTGAAGATCCATCTCGATATCATGTCTGAGCTAGAGTCAGGTGTTAGCTTAGCTGCCTTTAGGCAGGGAGAAACGCTTAGGGTAATGTGAATTATTAATTTGTTTATTTGAGTACAAACGTATTAGACCAAGTATTCTGAGCTGATAATGGTGGTGGAAGAAAGGTGCCATTTCTCTAGGAATAGTTTAAGATGATATTTGACTGCCTGTGCTGCTCACTTGAGACGCTATGGACTTTCCTTTTGTGGATACTGGAGTCAATTGCTTTGTGAAAAATAGAGAAATATGAAGGAGTGTAAGCCCCTTCTCTCTCAATATGCAATCATTACATCCTAATTTATGTTTTCTGTGTGGGTGGGTGGGTGGGAAGTCCATGGATGCTGTTTTACTGCCTTTGTGCTGCTCACCTGAACTCTGAGGGGGCTGTTGTTAGAAATATAGAAATGAATGAAGTAGTCTGAGTCTCCGAGTGTTACCCGAGGGTTAAATGTGTTTCTCTGCTCTGGTTCGGGTGCAGTCATGTGACCCGCTGCAGCTCTCGGGGATTAACCAGTGAAGCGTTTATCTTCAAATGCAAGGCGCGACGCGGCAGACACTAAAAGGCCTGCTTTGCATTTTTAATGCTTTTACCAGAAACACTCCTCCAAAGCCATGTTTCACTTTATCAGGAGCGGCTAATCAACCCCCCGCTGGCCTCCTGAGAGTGTGTGTGTGTGTGTGTGAGAGTGTGTGTGTGTGTGTGTCCAGAGGGTCTAACATGGTCCAGTGCCACTTTGATGAAGCAGAGACTCCTGCCTGCTGGAGGAAAACCTTTAAAGTCAACCTGTGAGATGGGTTTTATTCAGCATGTACGTAGAGTCGCACCTGTAAGATTAATGCTCCATAGCGTCTGAAGGTACACACACACACACACACACACACACACACACACACACACACACACACACACACACACACACACACACACACACACACACACACACACACACACACACACACACACACACACACACACACACACACACACACACACACACACACACACACACACACACACACACACACACACTACTTTGTCCAGACAGGGCTTCATGCAAGGACGACTCATTAACACGCGTCAGGTCTTCATGGTGTGTGAAAGAAGCGCTCCTCCTCTGTCGTGCATCAGTTTTATTGGCCGACATTTCTCACTGTCAGCGGCTTTTATTCCCCGGCCTGATGCTCCGTGAGGTCGTTAATCACGGCGCTAATTAACTGGAAGTGTTCCTGAGAAGCAGTCAGAGCACAAGGAAGATCATTTAATGAGAGAGAGAAGAAGTTTGAAACAGAGAGAAAACACACACTTTCTGTTTATGGTGGATTTAAGGTTTCAGTAAAACAGTGTAACTGTGGCTAATGCAGAACATGGGAAACATTTCAAATCCAGCCGTTTAATTTGACTTCGGATGTGAGCAAAAATAGCTTCTTATCAAAAGTACCCTCAGCCACTATGGAGAACTCACGCTCCGCTCCTATTGGCTAGCGCTCCAACACATTGTTCGTGATAGGCTAAGGGGCGGGACATCTCTAAGCTGTTGACCAATCACAACAGAGCCGGCCAGCTAATTAATCAGAGCAGCTCTGGTTTTCAGACAGAGGGTGAAAAGAGGCAGTGTGAGAAAAATAAAGAGCTTTTTGAACATTAAACCATGGATACATTTTTCTGATAATTTGTATTTTGCATATTAACTTTTTTTCAGTTTCCATTTTTTTTCATAATTACATTTTTTTCCGTAGAATTTTCGATTTTCTTAGAATTTCAATTATTTGTCAAAATGTCCCTTTTTTTTCTCATACACATTTTTATTCAAATTCCCCTTTTTTCTAATTTTCCTTTAAAAAATTTCCTTTTTCAAAATTTCCTTTTTTCTCATTTGATTTTTTTTCATATTTTCAAACTGTTTAAGAATTTTTGCTTCATACGAATTTTAATTCAAAGTTTCACTTTTTTCTTATTTGACTTTTTTCTCAGAATTTTGACAAAAGGTATATATATTTAACTGCCAAATTAAAGCCAAATATCCATTCCAGTTTTTTAATCTTGGGATACCGTATATTATTCTGTGGTTAGTTAAAGTTAGTAACATCCATACAGTCTGACTTAATAACAGAACATCAGTGGTTGACCAATCAGAGCAGCTCTGGTTTCAGACAGAGGGTGAAAAGAGTCCTAATTACTCCCACTGCAGTTAAAGGTTAATAAACAAAATGTGCTTAAGTGTTTTTAATGTGAAGCAGTGATTATTAAGGGGGTTTGAAGGGGTTTCTGGGTTCAAGAGGGGATAATAAAAAGCTCCCGTAATGAGACATGATGTACCGCTAACATTAAACCCCCGATATGAACATATGCCATTAATCAGCTGTAGATGATGAGAACGAAGTTAATATATGTAGTAAGTACCACTTCCTATGCTCTGTTAATTCCTCTAATCCTGTGTGAAGTGATTCATGCTTGTTAAAGATGCACTGATGGACTTAATTAAAAGATTGATTTAGCCCTCCGTTTTAATTTCCTCACCTGAGCAGAGAATGAGATTAGCGTTTTCACACCGCTTCGCTTTTATAAGTGACGGTGCAAACTGTGGGGGAAATACCACTCTTAATCACCTTCTGGTAAGAAAATAACAAATATACAAGCTCAAACTAAAGTTGTGTCATTTAATAAAGAGTTATAGCATTTTAACAGAATCCTGCACGAGCAAATAGTGCCAAGATCTGCCCGAGTTACACAGAGAAGCAATGACTTCATACAGAGGAGCAGGAAACAAAAGGGACGTAAGACATGCTCATTATAACGGGTAACATCCGTATGATAGTTTGCCTGAAAAAGGTCTGTCGAATGCAAGAGAAAGAGGTTTTTTTATTACTGCACATATTTGATTCCATTCTATTTCAATGTAATTACTGCTTTATTTTTTAATGTTAGTATAGGTTTCTTAAAATAGTTCTCTATCTGTGTTTTACATTTTTTGTTTTACTTGCATGTATGCACCACGACATCAAGTCAAATTCCTCGTACGTGTCGACCTACCTGGAAATATACCTGTTTCTGATTCTGAACAGAAGGTTGCCAGTCTTTTGTATTAAAGGTCTCCTATCATGCAAAATGCACTCTCTGATGTCTTTTCTACATCACCATGTGTCCCCGGTGTGTCAGGAGACTCACAAAGTGATGTCTTTTCTACATCAACATGTGTCCCCGGTGTGTCAGGAGACTCACAAAGTGATGTCTTTTCTACATCAACATGTGTCCTCGTGTGTCAGGAGACTCACAAAGTGATGTCTTTTCTACATCACCATGTGTCCCCGGTGTGTCCCCGGTGTGTCAGGAGACTCTCAAAGTGTCAGGAAATAAAACCCTCTCTCTTTTCCTCCGTACCCACATCTCTAAAAACGGGGAACAACGGAGCTGATTCAGATTTGCTGCGTCATGACGACATGACTAAAATGTAAAATGTGCTTTACACCCACGGGCCAATCAGAAACGTTGCTGTCAGAAACAATGAGACGTGTTCTGGAAGTAATATGGTCTGTGTTTACATTAGCATCGCTAACACTCAGAGCTAACCTGTACTGGAGAGAGCATGTGTGAAGAAGCAGGAAATAAAAAGGAACTCACCTCGTGGTAAACCTGAGAGAGAGAAAGAGTTTGAGCTCCATACTGTTTCAGAGAGAATCCTTGATGTGGTTTGGAACATGATATGGAGTTTTTTTTTTTCAAGCTAAGGACCCAGAATCATCACTTTTAGTAACGGGGCTGAAACAGAGGGGGATGAGGGATTTCTAAAATGCATGATCTGTTTGGTATTTTGAGCAAAACACATCATAGACATGTTTTTAATATATTTGTATATATCTGAGACCCATAATACATGCCTAAAAATAGCATGATAGGAGACCTTTAAAGGTGTGATAAAGCCTGGGAATGACAGCCGTGCTGATACATTCCTACGGTTACAGACCTGGTTGCAGAACTCTATTGGCGCTTTTCCACTGCAGCACGTAGCACGGTTTCTTTTGCTTTTCCACTAGGGGTAGTTCCGAGTCGGGGCTACTTTTTCACCTTTTTTCTGGCCCTCCAAAATCGAGGTTCTTACCGGGCCAACAACCGGGCTGAATATGCTAAACTAGTGACGTAAACACTCTCGACTGCTGAATGGTCAGAGAGAATCGCTGGCTCGGGGGCTACAACTACAACAAAATGAACATATTTGACCGTGATTTAATTGTAATACACGTTTAAAAAATGATGAAGAAGTAACAACATACTGATACCGGTTAGTAAAAACCATGAATTAATGCTTTGACAAGTCTGCAGACAGACGGCAGGCGAAACACCTTTTAAAATGCGTGTTTTCTAAATGGAGATTGGCTAAGCTAACGTTGTATATGCTCCGTCCACACTCACAACAACGGCCTATACAGACATAAATAAAGCAACGACTGTATTCACCATGACACAGACAGTCTGTGGTTTGTACTTGTTTAACTTTTGTCTAGTTTCTGAACAGATATGAGGAGCTGTGAGCTCTGAGGGCTAACAGCTAACGGCGGATGTTTTTGTTTTTGTGGTTCGCGTTGAAGATGACGTCACGGCAGTTTTACGCAGCGTCGCTCCGCCCGCCGAACAGCCGATCGCCCCGCCTACACTGCGTTACTATAGTTACTGCCTCTGTTCCTAAACTCTAATGGAAACGCAGCATAAAGTGAGCCTGGCCTACCAAGGCCTAACCATACCGTACTAAGCCGCTAAGCTAAAATATGTTACTCCCCATTAATATGTGGCTTCCTACCATTTGTTATGAATCATTACACTGAAAATGAGCCTCACAGGCTTCCTTATATCTTAATGGATAACACTATAGTTGAATACATTTGTTTGTATCTCTACTGGAGTTTCCTTAGGTACCAGTAAAGTAGATCTTTCTGTCCTCGGTCAAATCTAGTCTCAGGTTTGTCCCACTAACCTGAGACTAGAATCTGTTCCTCCCCAGTAAAAGGTGGCCTCCTACCCTTTGTTATTAAAATGAACACATTGAAAATGACCCACACAGGCTTCCTTATATCTCAATATACCTCGTCATAGTTTAATGAAGTTTCTAAAAGCTGTTTGTATCTCTGTATCGAGGTATTAGGAAAGTATTCTGAGTTTCTATAACCTAAAAGTCTCTGGGTTTGACAGCTACTGATAAATTCCTACGGTACAGACCTGGCTGCAGGATTCACTGAATGATGTGTTTTCTGGTTCTTCTGGAGGTTCTGCAGCAGCAGTTTGGCAGCGAGCGCGCGGTTCTTAATGATAAATGCTCCATCTGGAGAGCGGTGGTGCCGAGCCAAAAGGCGACAGATGGCATTGTTTTCACAATCTGTTTAAATATGTTGTTGATTTTTCTGCCTCTTTTTAAAACCTTCCCCAGCAGATCCAACACAACAAGGAGAGGGTGTTTGATTTCCTTCATGCTGCTGTGAGGAGTGTTTGTTCATGTTTTATAGACGGAGTCAGAGTCCTTTTAGTGCCACAGCAGCTTAATGCAGAGTCCTCTAAAGCCTAATATAGGTAGACAGTGTTGGTCCCTGAATGCAGCATCTCTCTGGTCCAATGGGATTTCTGCATTGGACTTTGGGTTAGGTCAGAGATCTGAATAAGATTTTAGTGAGTAAATCAAACTGTATCTTAAAGTTAGGAGTGTCGATCCACTCAAAGTTCAAATGGATGTGTTTTGTGTTTAACGTTTGTTTGTTTTGTGTTTTGCAGAGAACCAGAGGTCAGAAGAGGAAAAGAGTTGCTATCGGTGACGACAGAGACGATAAAACTGAGGTTTGTCTTCATGCTTCAGAACCATAAATACATGCATGTTGTGAGAGAATCAGCTCAGCACTGAAGAGGAACTTCTTATGAGATCTGACAAAAAGTCCAAACACAACGGAGACCAGGGGACACTAAAGAGTGACGCACACAGCTGGGAGACCAGGGGACACTAAAGAGTGACGCACACAGCTGGGAGACCAGGGGACATTAAAGAGTGACGCACACAGCTGAGAGACCAGGGGACACTAAAGAGTGACGCACACAGCTGGGAGACCAGGGGACACTAAAGAGTGGACGCACACAGCTGGAGAGACCAGGGGGACACTAAAGAGTGACGCACACAGCTGGGAGACCAGGGGACACTAAAGAGTGACGCACACAGCTGGGAGACCAGGGGAACACTAAAGAGTGACGCACACAGCTGGGAGACCAGGGGACACTAACGAGTGACGCACACAGCTGGAGACCAGGGGACACTAAAGAGTGACGCACACAGCTGGGAGACCAGGGGACACTAAAGAGTGACGCACACAGCTGGGAGACCAGGGGACACTAAAGAGTGACGCACACAGCTGGGAGACCAGGGGACACTAAAGAGTGACGCACACAGCTGGGAGACCAGGGGACACTAAAGAGTGACGCACACAGCTGGGAGACCAGGGGACACTAAAGAGTGACGCACACAGCTGGGACGTTCAGGATTATAAAGCTGAACAACATCTTTACTTTTTTTTTTTTTTCGAATTTAGAATCATTTTTGATGTTTCTTTGTGAGTGGGAGGCGTGTGGCGTAGTGGATAGAGCCTTGGTATGGGGATTAGATGGTCACAGGTTCAAACCCCACTGCAGCATGTCGTTGTGTCCCTGAGACACTTCACCCCAAATTGCTCCTGTGGGGATTGCCCACAGTATTGAGTATGTTAGTCGCTTTGGATAAAAGCGTCTAACAAGTGACATGTAATGTAATGTGAGTTTTGGAACATTTGTGTTTTTTACGCTTCCAGACGAGCTGATGAGACCCCTGATAAATGTTTTTTGGGAGATGTTTCTCTGGTGTGTCCTCCAACAAATTTCCCGCACATCCCCCATAATAGTCCCTGTGTTTCCATAGGAACCGATGCCACGGGAACGCCGGCAGAGACAGTCGGCTCTTCAGAAAAAACCGAAAGCGGACGATACGAGGACCGAATGCACGAGCTGCAGCGGGCCGGGAGACAACGAGAACCTCGTCAGGTGAGAGAGAAAGAGTGTGTGAGACGGTGTGTGTGTCTGAGTGAGAGAGAGTGTGTGTGTGTCTGTGTGAGTGTGTGTGTGTCTGAGTGAGTGTGAGTGTGTGTGAGAGAGAGAGAGAGTGAGTGTGTGTGTGTCTGGGGCTCAAGTTCCTGTGAAAACATTGATCCCACCCAGATATCCCTCTCTCTCTCTTTCTCTATTTCCCTCTCATCATTGCTTCATCCCATAATGTCACTAAATACGTTGTTGCCATGGCGACCACAGATTCATATTGTGTTTTTGGGTTCATTGTCGAGGGTCTCATCCACTGTTCGAGGTGCGTTTCTGTCTCTGGAAGACTGGGTTTTTTTCTTTTACATTTTATTTTATTTGGTGGGGTGAAACAAATCAAGTTTGGTAATACTTAAGATAATTTATGGACACACACAATTTCAAAAGTTTGAAATGCAACGACTAATATTGGCTCTTTAAAGCTATTTTAGGCCACCTCTTACTGTTGTTTAGGTTATAGGTCAGGTTTGACTTTAATACTGGACAACTGTGTGTGTGTGTGTGTGTGTGTGTGTGTGTGTGTGTGTGTGTGTGTGTGTGTGTGTGTGTGTGTGTGTGTGTGTGTGTGTGTGTGTGTGTGTGTGTGTGTGTGTGTGTGTGTGTGTGTGTGTGTGTGTGTGTGGTGTGTGTGTGTGTGTGTGTGTGTGTGTGTGTGTGTGTGTGTGATGTGTGTGTGTGTGTGTGTGTGTGTGTGTGTGTGTGTGTGTGTGTGTGTGTGTGTGTGTTGTGTGTGTGTGTGTGTGTGTGTGTGTGTGTGTGTGTGTGTGTGTGTGTGTGTGTGTGTGTGTGTGTGTGTGTGTGTGTGTGTGTGTGTGGTGTGGTATCCTCCTGATGATTAAAGTTCAGTCTTCATTAGGCTCTCTCTATTGACCTGCCACACATTTGCACAGTTCATTACGGCCAAATGAAAAGCACAATTTATTCTGCGGACTCGGAGCCGGACGGATAATCAGCGGGAATTTCTCTCTCTGACATCTCGGGAATTCTGTGAGGAAATAAGAAACTGGATCACAGCTGAGGAGAGAGGGGAAACATCTCTACGGTTTCATCAGGACTATATTCCCTTTACGTGTTTCCAGAGGTGGAAGAAGTACTCTGTAGGATCCTTAAAGTACTCTGTAGGGTCCTTAAAGTACTCTGTAGGATCCTTAAAGTACTCTGTAGGGTCCTTAAAGTACTCTGTAGGATCCTTAAAGTACTCTGTAGGATCCTTAAAGTACTTTGTAGGATCCTTAAAGTACTCTGTATGATCCTTAAAGTACTCTGTAGGATCCTTAAAGTACTCTGTAGGATCCTTAAAGTACTCTGTATGATCCTTAAAGTACTCTGTATGATCCTTAAAGTATGCTGTATGATCCTTAAAGTATTCTGTATGATCCTTAAAGTACTCCGTTTGAAGTCCTGAATTAAATAATACTTTAACAGAAGTGTACGAAATGTACTTCAAGTATTAAAAGTACTCTCCACCTGTCTTCCTCTCCACCTGTCTTCCTCTCCACCTGTCTCTCCACCTGTCTTCCTCTCCACCTGTCTTCCTCTCCACCTGTCTTCCTCTCCACCTGTCTTCCTCTCCACCTGTCTTTCTCTCCACCTGTCTTCCTCTCCACCTGTCTTCCTCTCCACCTGTCTTCCTCTCCACCTGTCTTCCTCTCCACCTGTCTTCCTGACTCCTTTAATCACTGCAACAACACCTCCCATAACTCATCAGAAGTCATGTGATCACACTTTAATGTCTCTTTCCCATCTGTTTACCTTCTGTCAGAAACACGCAGCACTTTAAACAACATAAAGAACTATAATCAGTAAAAATGACTTTCCATCTATTCTGATAACTGTATAAACTTTACGGTCAAGTTAATAAGTTAAAATGACAAACACTAAATGGTACTAAGTCCACGGTGAGAGCAGGAAGTAGATCAGAGGAAGAACTGGACGCCTGTTTGATGTTTGGGGGGTGAGGATGCTGCCCTGACTCTTTCTATCTTTGCATTGCACAGGTTGTGAGAGCCGGGGCAGATCCTCCCCTCCCATTGGCTTAGAGACAGAGAGAGGGACACAAAATGAGTCACGAGACGTCACCAAACATCGCCCGACACCAAACATCGCCAAAAATGAGTCCAAACATCGCCCGACACCAAACATCGGCCAACGAACACTGAACGCACCGCGGGAGGTCCTGAAACCGCTGGACTCTTAACGAGGAACTGTTTGTCAACAGATGTACTCGAGTTACTGCATCTCAAACGTCTTTGACCAATTTAGAAATGAGTCATGTATGTATGTATGAAACCACAAGCAACCAACGCTAGTTAGGGTCGAATTAGACAAAAACAATGGACTAAAGGACAGATGATGAATGCAACTACGAGAAACCGCCTTTTGAGTCTTCTTGTCAACAGATGTAGCTCAAGTTGTCTTCATCTCAAACGTTTTTGACCAATTTAGAAATGACTTATGTACGTATGTATTAAACCACAAATAACCAACGATAGTTAGAGTAGAGTTAGACAAAAAGGTCAAATGATGGATGCAACTGTCCGAAAATAAGTTTGAAAGAGAGTCCTTGTGTCTGTACTTTTATCATGTGATGTGTTTACGTTAGAAATAGCATGTTAGACGGTGAGGGACCCATCAGCTATGGAGTGGAAATCACTAAGATGATGATTATACCCTGAAAGAGTCATAAAGACCACTGAGGAAGCACCGGAGAAGCAGCTTTCTAATGTGACGTTTGAGGGTTATAGGTTTGTCCAATGTTTCTCCTTTGCTAGAAACTGAATGAAGGACTTGAAGCTTGAGAAAGATCAGAAACATACCGCCCAACGAACACTGAACGCACCGGGAGGTCCTGAAACCACTGGACTCTTAATGAGGAACCGCCTTTTTAGTTTTTTTGTCAACAGATGTACCTCGAGTTACTGCATCTCAAAAGTTATTAAGAAATTAGTCATGTATGCATTAAACCACAAATAACCAACGCTAGTTAGGGTAGAGTTAGACAAACAGGTCAAATGATGGATGCAACTGTCCCAAAACGACTTTGTAAGAGTGTCTTTACTTTTTTCATGTGATGTGTTTACATTAGGAATAGCATGTTAGACGGTGAGGGACCCATCAGCTATGGAGTGGAAATCACTAAGAGGATGATTATACCCATGAAAGAGTCATAAAGACCACTGAGGAAGCACCGATTTCCACCAAGAAGCAGCTTTCTAATGTGACGTTTGAGCGTTATTGGTTTGTCCAATGTTTCTCCTTTGCTAGAAACTGAACGAAGGACTTGAAGCTTGAGAAAGGTCAGAAACATACCGCTCAACGAACACTGAACGCACCGGGAGGTCCTGAAACCACTGGACTCTTAACGAGGAACCGCCTTTTTAGTTTTTTTTGTCAACAGATGTACCTCGAGTTACTGCATCTCAAACGTTATTTGACCAATTTAGAAATGAGTTATGTATCTATGTATGTATTAAACCACAAATAACCAACGCTAGTTAGGGTAGAGTTAGACAAAAACAATGGACTAAAAGGTCAAATGATGGATGCAACTGTCCGAAACGACTTTGTAAGAGAGTCCTGGTGTCTGTACTTTATATTGTGATGTGTTTACGTTAGAAATAGTATGTTAGACGGTGAGGGACCCATCAGCTGTGGAGTGGAAATCACTAAGATGATTAGCCATGAAAGAGCCATAAAGACCACTAAGGATGCACAGTTTCCTCCTAAGAAGCAGCTTTCTAATGTGACGTTTGAGGGGTGTAGGTTTTTCCAATGTTTCTCCTTTGCTCGAAACTGAATGAAGGACTTGAAGCTTGTAAAACGTGCTGCTAAAAACGTGTTCTCTATACCTATGGAGCCTTGAAGACCACTGAAGGTGAACCAGAAGAATCAGCTTTCTCGAACAAGCTCAGACCACCCTAAATAATTGTGTTGAAATGCGACATTTAAAAGTAGTGAGTTCCTCCAACGTCTCTCCATTGCTAGAAACTGAGTTGAAGACTTTTAGCTTGACAAGCGTCAGAATCGTATCTGATTTATCGTGTTCTGATAACGCCTCCCTAAGCCTAATGAGCCTTGAAGACCACTGAAGATGAACCGTTATCCACGAAGAGTAGCTTTCTAAAAAAATAAACCCGCATAATTCCCCTTTTTCAGGAGCCTTAAGATTGTGTTGAGCTCGATGTTTGACGGTTTGCAGTTCGTCAACGTTTCACCATTACTAGAAATTGATCTTTAGCTGTCAGAATGGTCCAGATTCAAAACGTGCTCTCTGTGTCTAATGAGCCTTGAAAACCACTGAAGAAGAACCGTTTTCCACGAAGAAGCAGTTTTTCTAAAAAGCTAAAACTCCCTTTTCACAAGATCCTAAAGATTGTGTTGAAATCTGATATAAGTTCGTCTGAAGTCTTTCCTTTTCTAGAAACTGGTAGAAGCACTTTTAGTTTGGAAAGACATCCTGAAGCATTGCTTTTTTATTGTCGTCTGACATCTCCTCTCCAACATGTATTTTAATTACTTTAAATCAACTTTTGTTTAATGGCTGGGTTTTCTGCACTCTTAACCTCCCCATCAGAACCAATCAGTATTGACTGATCTGCCATCCAATCATTTCAGTGTCAATTGGGTTAATTAGAAACACTCAAACAAAAAGCTCTCTCAGATTTGATTGTTGTGTTTGTGTTTTAAGGACAAGGAAAGTGTTTGTGTCTAGAACAGCCAACTCAGTAAGTTAATGCTACCGTTTAGCATCTGTAGTTTAGTTAGAGGTAATAGCTCTTAGATTTTAGAAGTGTTTCTCTGTTTCGTAGTGACAGTTAAACTGAAAGGTCGTCATAAGGAAGTCCAGTTCTGTCTCTGAGCTTTTAGACCAGTTCTGTCTCTGAGCTTTTAGACCAGTTCTGTCTCTGAGCTTTTAGACCAGTTCTGTCTCTGAGCTTTTAGACCAGTTCTGTTTCTGAGCTTTTAGACCAGTTCTGAGTCCAAGTTCTTAGACCAGTTCTGTTTCTGAGCTTTTAGACCAGTTCTGTCTCTGAGCTTTTAGACCAGTTCTGTCTCTGAGCTTTTAGACCAGTTCTGTCTCTGAGCTTTTGGACCAGTTCTGTCTCTGAGCTTTTAGACCAGTTTTGTCTCTGAGCTTTTAGACCAGTTCTGTTTCTGAGCTTATAGACCAGTTCTGTTTCCAAGTTCTTAGACCAGTTCTGTCTCTGAGCTTTTAGACCAGTTCTGTTTCTGAGCTTTAGACCAGTTCTGTCTCTGAGCTTTTAGACCAGTTCTGTTTCTGAGCTTTTAGACCAGTTCTGTCTCTGAGCTTTTAGACCAGTTTTGTTTCTGAGCTTTTAGACCAGTTCTGTTTCCAAGTTCTTAGACCAGTTCTGTCTCTGAGCTTTTAGACCAGTTCTGTTTCTGAGCTTTTAGACCAGTTCTGTCTCTGAGCTTTTAGACCAGTTCTGAGACCAGTTCTGTTTCTGAGCTTTTAGACCAGTTCTGTCTCTGAGCTTTTAGACCAGTTCTGTTTCTGAGCTTTTAGACCAGTTCTGTTTCCAAGTTCTTAGACCAGTTCTGTTTCCAAGTTCTTAGACCAGTTCTGTTTCCAAGTTCTTAGACCAGTTCTGTTTCTGAGCTTTTAGACCAGTTCTGTTTCCAAGTTCTTAGACCAGTTCTGTCTCTGAGCTTTTAGACCAGTTCTGTTTCTGAGCTTTTAGACCAGTTCTGTCTCTGAGCTTTTAGACCAGTTCTGAGACCAGTTCTGTTTCTGAGCTTTTAGACCAGGTTCTGTCGCTGAGCTTTTAGACCAGTTCTGTTCTGAGCTTTCGGACCGTTCTGTTCTGAGCTTTCGGACCAGTTCTGTCTCTGAGCTTTTAGACCAGTTCTGTCTCTCAGCTTTTAGACCAGTTCTGTTTCCGAGCTTTTAGACCAGTTCTGTTTTGGGTCCGGACTCCAGAGAAACTCCCTCCTCATGCATGGCTGTATCTATTTAACCTGTACAGTAAATTACATGTGTCCAAATGTAGAGTCTGAATGCAGGTAGTGACGTTGTGTGTACAGTATTTATTGAAGAGGCCATGTACTTTTTCGTGCCTACAAACGTGATTTATATCTCATGGTGTTGAGTTGAACTCTGATTTTTTTTAATGCATTATTAAACGTTCTTTTAATTGCAAAACTTGTGTTCACACCAATGCTTCAAAGGGAATATTTCTGATTATAGAGCGGTGCAGGGATGAGTGAAACTCTTAAAGGATCCACTACAGAAATACGTCATGAAATGAAACAAGAGAATTACGATACTGTACAAACTTAAGCAGAATCAAACTGATAAACAAAGATATTATTGACTTGCAAATGATATATAAACAAATTATCTACGTAATTACACATCTGAAAATGGGTGGGAAGAAGTTTACACTTATTTAGTCCCACCCCTAAATGTTTGTCTCATACAATATATATCTACAATTATAAGAAGATTATATCATTATTACTACAATATATATATATATATATATATATATATATATATATTATTATTTTAAGTTGTACGTCATATAAGACAAATATAAAAGACTATCTTTTTACATCCACCATCCAAAATACATTTGTTATTAAAAAAAAAAACAAAAAAAAAAACATTCTAAAATAAACAAATACATAAAAGAGGTCAATTGTAATCAAGAAAAGTTAAATAACAAACCAAATAAATAAATACCAATAAATCACCCAACATGTGTTCTAACCCCATACTTTGAGGAGTGCTTCTGATCATCAGTGTGCTGCATTCCTGTGATGTCTCTGAAGAAAGTGTGTGTTGCTGTTGTGTGTCCGTGTGTGTGTGTCCGTCCGTGTGTGTATTCCCGTCTGTGCGTGTGAGTGTGTGTGTGTGTTCCCGTCTGTGCGAGTGTGTGTCTGTGTGTGTTCCCGTCTGTGCGTGTGAGTGTGTGT
Source organism: Trematomus bernacchii (assembly GCF_902827165.1). Lineage (NCBI taxonomy): Eukaryota > Metazoa > Chordata > Actinopteri > Perciformes > Nototheniidae > Trematomus > Trematomus bernacchii. Next base: position 177,128 of record NW_022987607.1, read on the forward strand.
CTGTGTCTGTGTGTGTTCCCGTCTGTGCGTGTGTCTGTGTGTTCCCGTCTGTGCGTGTGAGTGTGTGTCGGTGTGTGTTCCCGTCTGTGCGTGTGAGTGTGTGTGTGTCTGTGTGTGTGTTCCCGTCTGTGCGTGTGAGTGTGTGTCTGTGTGTGTGTCTGAAGTGTTCAGCCTCTGGCCTGCAGCTCTCAGAATTAAGCGCAGCTTTAATAAACTCTTGACTTTTCCCCCTTATTGCCTCGGTGATAAACGAGTGTCAGCGAGCTAATTAATTGTTGTAAAGGTGCGTTTAATGCCCTCCGTCAGCTGTGATTTATCACCTGGGAAATGGCCTTCTTGTTGACAGACATTATCGTGAAGATACAAATCTGCTGGAGTCTGTTTTACAGGGTTTCATCAGCATAGACTTTTTGTTTCAAGCAGTTACAGTTAGTTAGTACACAGTATTTATTATTTACAATATCTTTTAGCCTTTTTCCTGCCAAAGCACAGACATTTCTCGCTTCAGGCACAAGAAGATTCAAAGGTTTTATTGTCATGCTCAGCAGCTACAGAGTAGAAATGGCAATGAAATTATTCTGACCTGAGCTCCTCCAACGATGCATCATATATAATAAAATACAAATAATAAATTGTGCAAGAAGTCTATATACATGTCAATGGAATAGGAAATTAAATAATCTAAATTAAGACAAAATTAAATACGGTTTATTGCAGTGATAACTATTTATATAAATCAGTAGATTACAAGAGGACAAACAGATGAATGTTTATCGAGGCACTTCAGAGCTCTTTAGGGTTGATAGCAGCAGTTGGTTAGTACACAGTATTTATTATACCTTTTACATTTAGCCTTCTTCTTGCCGAAGCACAGACATTTCTCACTTCTGACACAAGACGATGTCTACAAACAGACAATCAGTGAAGCTGTCTTGTAATAATCATTTAAACACAAGTACATCATATCACAGTTGACCCAAACTCAAGATCTTTACATAAAATATTGAAAGAAAACTAGGCTATTTGAAAAGAACACAAGGGTTTGATAAATGCTCTCACAGATAAGCATACAAATATATAAAACATGAATACAAGTAGCACGATGAGATGGATTAAACAATGTGTACAGACACAAAACAGTCATCATTTATGAACCATTACTCATGGGTTTTGTCTTTTCTGAGAAACTCTGTGTTCAGGACATCTCTTTGAGTCCAGCTCTGTGAAAACATAGCCACAAGTCGTTGGATCCTAATGCCTTAATAGGCGCTTTCACACCAAGTACTTTGCCGTACTTAGTTCATCAGAACTCTTTAGTTCTGATGAACTAAGTACAGATCGCGTTCTCACCGGAATAAGTCCCTGAGGGAGGATTAGGCAAATGAAGCCGCTGACGTCACTTCTTCTTCTTCTGCTTTGGGTTTACTGGCAGGCCGCAAACAACTTCACGGCGTATACTGCCACCAGAAGTCCCCGGCCGGAAGTCCCCGGAGTTGGGGAAGGCTTCAGTAGAAGCTGCTGGGACTCCCAGCAGCTTCTACTGAAGCCTTCCGAGTAAATCGCCAGAACGCCGACACCTCCTCATCTCCACCGCTCCCATGTTTTCTTTTGTGTTGCCATAAGTTAGTCTCTCTGCGTTGGTGCGCTGGGCTAATGCTAATGATGCTAATGCCAGCAAATACAATGGCGGCTTCACAAAACTTGTTGGGAGTTTTCCGGGGCGTGGTTTGCAATCCGCCCAGCCAATCAGACATAGGAACCTTTTTCTCCCACGAAAGTACCTGCTCTCTAGCGGGGACGGAAAAGGGGGTGAAAAGGTTCATGAACTAAATTCTATTTCCGGATTTTTTCGGTGTGAACGCTATCGGAACTATACTGGGAAAAGTACTCCGGTGTGAAAGCGCCTATAGACTTTGTATACTGCAGGGTAGCTTGTGAATTTACTCCAGGTGGAACTAAAGTCTGATTTAACACTTGATTATATTTCACATCATTCATCCACATCTGTAAAGTAACTAAAGATATTAAATACATGTAGTGGAGGAAAAGTACACAGTAGCAGAACATGGAAATACTCAAGTAAAGTACAAGTACCTCTAAAATGTACTTGAGTAAATCTACTTAGTTACTTACACCTCTGCCCCTGTGATTGGTCGATCCGCTCATTAAGAAACAAACGTCTGCAGCCTTTAGTCTTTAAACCTTTGTGTGAGTCGCAGAAAAAAAAAGAGACATTTTGGTTTCTCTGAAAGATGGAAGCAGCTCACCGTGGTGAACTTTGGCTGCCCCCCCCATCCCTCATCGTGTGTGTGTGTGTGTGTGTGTGTGTGTGTGTGTGTGTGTGTGTGTGTGTGTGTGTGTGTGTGTGTGTGTGTGTGTGTGTGTGTGTGTGTGTGTGTGTGTGTGTGTGTGTGTGTGTGTGTGTGTGTGTGTGTGTGTGTGTGTGTGTGGGTGTGTGTGTGTGTGTGTGTGTGTGTGTGTGTGTGTGTGTGTGTGTGTGTGTGTGTGTGTGTGTGTGTGTGTGTGTGTGTGTGTGTGTGTGTGTGTGTGTGTGTGTGTGTGTGTGTGTGTGTGTGTGTGTGTGTGTGTGTGTGTGTGTGTGTGTGTGTGTGTGTGTGTGTGTGTGTGTGTGTCGGACAGAGAGCATCCAGCAGGAGTTTCTGCTTCTCTGTAACCTTTTGGTGATGAGTGCGTTTCCCATTACCGCCCTGAAGGATGCTGGGAGATGATTTAATGGCGGCATTTTGTTTTTGCTGACTTGTCCCTTTTCCTCCTGCTATTAAAACAGAAAACACAGGAGTGTGTGGGAAGAGCAGCTCAAATCTATTACTCCAGTTCCCCCCTGACTCTGTATCCCACTCCTCCGTAACCACTTCCTGTTTGACTGGACTGCCTCCTTCCCTTTGTTATTAATCATTACACTCTGAAAATGACCCACTCAGGCTTCCTTATATCTTAATTGATAACATCGTCATAGTTTATTTGCTTTGTCCTCTTGGACACTGGACTGCCTCCTACCACAATAAGTAACAATGTAATAACACACACTGAAAATGACCCACACAGGCTTCCTTATATCTTTTTATTTTTTATTTTGTTTTCAGTTATAAAATAAACAGACATTGCGCCAGATAACTAAACAAAACATAACGGGGGGGGGGGGTGCAAGGATGACTTCCTAAGACAGCTGATTGTGACATACACAATACATTACACAGGAGATGCCATATTGACAGGGTCAGATAGGAGAGCTGTGGACAGTGAACCGTAATCTTCCTGTCTCCCCTCAGAATCCCCCAGCAGAGAAGCTGCACACTCCATATCCATATAAGATATAAGGCTTCCTTATATCTTAATTAACCTCGTTATAGTTTAGTGGAGTTGCTACAACCTGAGTTTCTGTCCTGGGGAAAACCTAGTCTCAGGTTTGTCCCACTAACCTGAGACTCCCCAGTAATGTTTGACCTCCTACCCTATGTTATTAATCATTACACTCTGAAAATGGCCCACACAGGCTTCCTTATATCTCAATATACCTCGTCATAGTTTAATGGAGTTGCTGCAGGCTGTTTGTGTCTCTGTATCGAGTCACTAATAAAGTATCCTGAGTTTCTCTAACCTCAAAGTCACTGGGTTTGTCTGCAGTTGTTCTGATAGTTAACTGAGGCCCCCTGCTGGAAACACAAAGACACATTCCTCCATTTAAAAACTCCAGGTGTACAGACGTTCCTCTTCCTTTCACCCCGCAGTGACTGAGTCGTACCGGTACGAGCTAATAAAGCCTCTGACTCCTCCATAGCACTCCATTAAAGTGTAAAACAATGGCTCCTTTCTAACGTTCATGCAACAGTAAATCAAAAAGTAGGAGGCTAACAAAGTCCAATCCTCCTCTCCCTTTCTTCAGAGAGACTCCGGTGCACTTCGTCATGGATGAAAGTCAATGGTCGAGTGCTTTGTGTCACATTGATTCCCGTCACGTGGAAACTCTCTTGGTAATTGCCCGGCCCACTTGTGATAAATGCCTTGTTTCAGACACTGGGCGGTTTGTAGGGCCTCAGACCCAGCGTCGATACCTGGAGCCGGTACAAAGCAGCTGGAAACAATCATCAATAACTCACAGACGTGTTCTTTAAGTCTGGGTTTCTGATTCCTGCTTTTGTTTCTGTCGTCTGCTTTGGACTTGATAAAGAGAGGGGAACACGGGAGCTGAGGCCGTTCTCCTCCAGAGGTTCAGAGGAGCTCATCTGAACAGAAAACACATTCCATTCAAACTGTAAAACAAGTCTTATGGCGCATTTCCACTGCAGGGCCTCGCACGGCTTAGCACAGTATAGTTAGGCCTTGGTAGGCCAGGCTCACTTTATGCTGCGTTTCCATTACAGTTTAGTAGCTGGGGCAGTAACTATAGTAACGCAGTGTAGGCGGAGCCGTGACGTCATCTTCAATGCGAACCACAAAACCAACAGCAGCTGTTAGCACTCAGAGCTCACAGCTCCTTATATCTGTTCAGAAACTAGACAGAAGTTAAACAAGTACAAACCACAGACTGCCTGTGTCATGGCGAATACAGTCGCTGCTTTATTTATGTCTGTAGGCCGTTGTTGTGAGTGTGGACGGTCGGAGCATATACAACGTTAGCTTAGCCAATCTCCATTCAGAAAACTCGCATTTTAAAAGGTTTTTCGCCTGCCGTCTGTCTGCAGACTTGTCAAAGCATTAATTCATGGTTTTTACTAACCGGTATCAGTATGTTGTTACTTCGGCATCATTTTGAAACGTGTATTACAATTAAATCACGGTCAAATATGTTCATTTTGTTGTAGTTGCCAGCGATTCTCTCACTAGTTTAGCATACTCAGCCCGGTTGTTGGCCCGGAAAGAACCTGGATTTTGGAGGGCCAGAAAACTGTGAAAAAGAACCCGCTAGCCGGAACTACGCCAAGTGGAAACGCAACCAAAAACGGGCCGGGCACGGCACGCTTAAACCGCGCTCCGCGCTGCAGTGGAAATGCGCCATTAGAGATCTGACCCAGACTGCAGTTTGGAGGCTTATACTGAAATGTATATATAGACAAACAGGTGCTGTATATTGGTAGAAGTGTTAAAGCTCCATGGTGCAGCAAAGGGGAACTTTTTGAATCGTGTTTCATGGCAAAACTAGAGCTTTAAGGTTAATTACTGACCTTGGAAATTGCACTTTTTTATTTTAAGGTCCACTTACTGGAGACATTTTAGAGCTTTCAGACAGTAAGCGGTTCTTGTGCTTTCTTTGTCATAACACCGAGACGTCTGGCTGAAACGTCTTTGCTCCAAAGTGCGTTGGTAATCTTCTGGCATTAAAACAGCAGGGAAGCTGTGATTGGTTAATTGGAGGGACCAAGTTTGATGTTGACGAGCGGTGCAACCTCACTTATTGCACTGAGAGAATATTTAAACTTTTTGCATGACTTAAAACTGTAAGAAAAACGCAAAAACGGTGGTGATCCTTCACTGAAGTAAAAGGAAGGCATTCACAATGTTACTTAAGAAAAAGTACAAAATAATTGGCATCATTATATCCTTACTTACCAATACTCAAAGTACTTGCTATTCAAAACATGATATGATATAAATAAAGGCTTTGCATGAACCCTAACCATCTTTACAGAAAGCCTTTTGCTCAGAGCTCAGAGTGTGAGTCCTCTCACTGCGTCCTCACACTCCCTTTCCTCTTCTAACAGACTCCTTCTAACTTTGTGTCATCAACGTCTTCATCAGTGAGATTGAATTTAGCGGAGGCGATACGTCACAGTGTCTTTGAGGACAAATGGACGATCTTTACGGACACCTGGACGCACGGCGATGTGACAGCGTTTCTTTTAGAGAGGTGGATGAGATCAAATGAAGCTCAGATGTGTGATCCGTGAGGAAGGGGGAGAGGGGGGGGGGGGTCTCAGGACTTCACTCAGATTAAACACCAGATGAAAGAGGACACGAGTCGCCCACCCAGAGCAACATGTGTAGCAGACAAAAGCAATCAATCACGTCCCCTCCAATAAGATTACATCAATCAATACGCTCTCTTATGAGTGATTGGATTTTGTCGGCTTCCAAAGTGCAAGAGGGGGGGGGGGGGGGGAGGAGGAGGAGGGGGGAGGGGGAGGAGGAGGAGAGGAGGAGGAAGGGGGGGGGGGGGGTGTTTTACTCAATTTTCCCGATGATTAAAGCAGGGCCAAATTGCTTTGATAACATCAAGGACCTTGCTGTGTCGGGGGCGTTAGGGCAGCGCTGAGCAGATAGGAATCAGAGGAGAGAGACTAAGGAACAACACTGAAGTACCGAGACCCCCCACCGGGCGTCCAGACTCTCTCTGTTCTCCACCAGATGGAGAAATCTGACTTTCATACATCAATCATGAGCCAGAAGAGGTCCCACCCTCTTCATTTTGGCTCTCAAAGTGCCCCATATTCATGCATTTCACTGATTCATTTAATAACTTATGGCAATGTGGGATTATTTTCAATATTTTGAAGCCTTGTGTGAAGATTCAGCGTCTTTTAAAAGAGCCGTTGCTGCTAAAACTGGACTTTAATGGATCAAACATGAGCCAGAAGAGATTGAAGTACCGAAACCCCCCACTGAGCGTCCAGACACTCTCCGTCCTGCACGAGATGGAGACATCTGACTTGTATACATTACCCTATTGACCCGAATATAAGACGACCCTCTTATTAAAGACTCATTTTTGAAGACCAAATCTTGTGTTTATAAAGAAAATAATTATATTTGAAAATAATTATAACGCCGGCTTTCAGCTGGTAACGGGCATTCCTTCATTACGTTTTTCACAGTCACGTATTCAAACACCCTCCCGTCAACCTTTCCGGACGGTGAGATGCTTTTCTCGGACTGTTTACATTTGAAAGGCGGTCTTTTTGGGGTCTCCATCTTCTAACGTTACTCTCAGAAACACCACATGTCTTTGCTGCTCGACAGATGTTTGATGACTTCGTTGATCTCCATTATCTTAAAATTGGCATCGTAACTTCGCCTCTCGTTTATTAACTCGCCTACTTTTGATCCACTGTGTTGGAGTTGGTCTCTCTCTCTCTCTCTCTCTCTCTCTCTCTCTCTCCTCTCTCTCTCTCTCTCTCTTCTCTCTCTCTCTCTCTCTCGTCTCTCTTCTCTCTCCTCTCTCTCTATATCTACAATCTCTCTCTCTCCTGTTGTACTGTTACTTTAAGACGTTGTACTTTTGTATTGTGCTTGTAGTTGTTGTGCAAAGTGCGTGAGTTGTAGTAAAGGATAATCTTAAGAAGCTTTTATTATATTATTATATATTACAAAATCAGTTGTTTGTTAATACCCTGCAGCTTCAGAGTGAACGTTTGAAGGATAAATGATCCTGAAGCATCTGCTCTCTCTGGGCAGTTCACCAACGCTGGCTGGAGACTGACAACATGGATGTTTTCTAAATGGATTCAGAGATGATGGACAATTTGGCCCGAAGATCTGGGCAAACTGTCCAAAAATGCACTTGTTTCTAACCATAAAGCGGCTTTAATAGATGCTTTTATAACAAACTATATCGCCTCTATAGATCTATATAGGGAGTTTAAGCAAATTGTTTTGAACATATACTGTTTTGGTTTCCTCTCACCACTCTCATAGTGTTTTCAGTTGTAGCAGGCGGCTGTTTTTTTTGTTGTAAAAAGCTCAGAAAACCCCATTTGTACTTCATTAGACGGCCCGAGATAGAGATATTTAGCATTTAAAGGCACATGTTGCCCGGGGAGACCAACAACGAGCAAAAAAGGGGTCTAACAGTCTTAATATGGATGCTAATGCTGCTCCGTTACTACTGTGTGTGTTCAAAGTTAAGCTTAACAGTTTGCAGTGTTAACTTTAAAGGTGATTATATGTCGTGGTTACACCTTTGGATCCCCCAAGTGGCCACAAAGGGTATGGCAGATTAGTTTTTTTTTAAATATCTCGACGTCTACTGGATGAGGTGCCGTGAAACTTTGCTCAGATATTCATAGTCGATAGAGGAGGAAGATAATTTGCTTTGGAGGTGCTGTGATTTATATTCTAGCAACACCAGCAGGACAATTCTTTCTTATCACATGACTTTCTCAACATCGACTTGATGTTTTAGCGCGGCCTCATCTGTGATGTCGACAACACATCCTACTCTGAAACAGAGACCGTTCTTTTTGGACTTGTTTGCAGTGTCTTCATCACTATTCATATCTACAGCCAATGTGATTATGATTCAGTTTTCTACAAGGATCGTTTACTGTTGGTGTGCAGCACAGGGTATGAAGTTGTAGCTCAGTGCAATACGGATAAGAAAGAACGTGACGAAGTGAAACCGAACAACAGCTTGGATTTGCATCAGGAGGATTATAAACAGAGGGAACGCATAAAGAAAACTGCTAAATTGTCGAGCAGATAAAATGTTTGCCATTTTTTAACATAAACCATTTGAGGAAATCAGGGAAACATTGTCAACTTTGACGTGTGGTCCACCTCTTCTAATCGCATGGTATTAAGAGCACAAGTTCTTCATCTAGCCTTTGCATTTCACACTCAAAGTATGCATTTCTTTGATGCATTTAAATAAATATATATAGCATCGTGCAGCCTCTGTGTGAATGTGTCTGAATGAGAAGCTCAACTTTGCTAAAGTTATCCCACCTTTCATGGACAAATGAAGATTAAAAACCACATTAACACACACACACACACACACACACACACACACACACACACACACACACACACACACACACACACATCAGTGGGCCGTGCTTTAATTCAAAGATCCCCCCCAAAGATACACAGCGCACATTAAACAAGGCTTCATTAAGGTGGAGTAATTAAGGAGGCAGGCGTCACATCCTGCCAAATAACGAGACCTCCTGTAAATCTGGAAGGTCTTCAAGAGTCTCCTGCAGAGTTCACACACACACTCACATACACACACAGAGACGAACACACTCACAGACACTCACAGACACTCACACACACACACACTCACACACACAGAGACGAACACAGAGACAAACACACACACAGAGACGAACACACTCACACACACGTACTCACACACGCACACACAGAGACAAACACACTCATACACTCAGGTAATTTGTCTTCAATTCACTAGGTGGCCAGAGGGCACTTAAAGTGTGTGTGTGTGTGTGTGTGTGTGTGTGTGTGTGTGTGTGTGTGTGTGTGTGTGTGTGTGTGTGTGTGTGTGTGTGTGTGTGTGTGTGTGTGTGTGTGTGTGTGTGTGTGTGTGTGTGTGTGTGTGTGTGTGTGTGTGTGTGTGTGTGTGTGTGTGTTGTGTGTGTGTGTGTGTGTGTGTGTGTGTGTGTGTGTGTGTGTGTGTGTGTGTGTGTGTGTGTGTGTGTGTGTGTGTGTGGCAGCTGTTATCTTATGGCTCTCCGTCTCATAAGAAGCCAATTAACTGATCCAATTAAGCTTCTCCTCTGATCTGAGTGAGTCTGATGTAAACACTGACAGTGAAGCGTTGTAACCTTTGACCCTTCCTGTACTCTAGTGCCCGAGGCTAGCTTCTCTAACTTTATGCTAATTAAAGTTTGACTGGTCTGAGTCCAAATGAAGAGAGGAAGTTTATTTATATCAAACATTTCAGCCAGAAATCCAAAAAGGTTTTCAAAAACATAAATGCAACAGAAACACTGATTTAAAAACCTTTATTAAAAAGCAAACAGATGAAACACTAAAACAAGTGAAAATATATTTAACAAGAGGCAGCTGCAAACTGTAAAGTCTCTAGTCTTGATTTGACAGAAGTGAGAGGATATCTCTTCTCTTCTACACTTTGTGTCTCATGTCGGGGCTTTAGCCGTCGTTCCCAGAGATGAGCTAACAAGTCCTTTGCGGAGATGATGGTGGACAGACAGGAAAGCACTGGTTGGTCTAACGCAATGTATTGTGTGTCAAATGTTTTCCTTAGACTAAGTTCAACTTTGACGTCTCCTTAATAAGAACGTTTGTTGGAAACCGTCCCACTGTCGCTTTCCTATTGACTGTATTGCCATTATGGTTCAAATAAATATATATAGTTTACTTTTGTTCTCTTAACCAGGGGTCTGCAACCTATTTGACCAAAAGAGCCATGTTGCCCCCTTTTCCACCAATTGTTTTTGTCTGGAGCTGCAAAACATATTTGATAGCTTGATAGCTTATAAAGTTGTATTTATTGTGATATCAGACAAAAACTACAGTTATTTTGCATTTATTATTTATTACATTATAAAACTGTTAACCTCTAATAAGAAACAAAGAACTCTTATAAGGAGAATAACAAAAATACACAGGCATACTTTAAAATAAATCAACACAGCACTTGGGGAGTCCTCTGCACATTTGAAGAAAAACAAATACAATTAAAATGGGCCCACTTTGAAATAAATAAGACATGTAGCTGCACCCTAAAAAGAGTTAACTGATTGAATTATGATGAAGATCGTCAGCTGTCTTCCTCTTCGTGTTGTTCCTCCAATACGTAAAGGCTGCAGCACCTTTGATAACTTCTCTCTACATATCAAACATCCCGGTAAGCCAGCATCGTCTGCTGTGAAAGCAGATAACTCTAACCACGCAGAATTAAACCCTCTGTGTTCCTCCAATACTTTTCCTTTCTTTGATTTATCCATAGTTTGCTCATCGAGCCGGGGGTCAGGTTATTCGCCTGCAGGAAAAGGCGCTGGCGCGGGACCGTAGCAGGATATGACGCATATTTGAGTTGACCTAATTAAAACCGTTTTGTTTTGTATTTATGTGTCACAGTATCACCTCAAAATACAAGATACGAAACATTTTCAACCGTGCAACAAAATATAAATAGTCCTACAAATACTTTTATTTAAAGTGGACCTATCATGCTATATTATAATAATATAGTATTGGACCATACCTATATAAGGCATATTTATACTTTTTTTTTTTTCAAAATACCAAACAGATCATGCATTTTAGCCATGCCTCATTTTGCTCAATTTGACCATTTCTAGCTCTGTTTTAGCAAGGGCAGATTCAGTGAGAACAGCACCCTCTAGAGGCCTGGCATATGTACTACAGCGTCTCCAGCGCTTTCGAACGGCAATGGCCGTGGCTGTCTCCTCCTGATTGGTGGAGTTGGCCCAATAGCCGTAGCGCCACCGTCCTGACGTCAGGACAGTGTTCAAATCTGGATCAGTTTTTATCAGATCCGTTGCAGCCCCTTTTTTAGAGATTTGGGTATGGAGGAAAATAGAGAGGGTTGTGTTTTCTGACACTTGGTGAGTTCCCTGGAACACCGGGGACACATATTCATGTATAAAAGACGTACACAAGTGCATTTTGCATGATAGGTCCCCTTTAAATTCCTTCTTATTTTTGTCTAAGCTCAAGGGAGCCAGAGCAGAGGGCTCTCGAGCCGCGGGTTGCCGACCCCTGGCTTAAACATACATTCGCTATGTATTGCTTGTTCTATGCAATATGTATTGTTGCTGGAACTTTTTACACTTGTTATACCTTAAACTTTGTAAACTACTGTAACATCATTCTTTATAGCATTTTTGGGACATTTAAATGCTGTACAGCCTTCCTTTTTTTTATTTGAAAAAGCATAATAGGCACCATCACATTGTGTCCTTGTATTTAAGGAGAACACGATGTTTGTAGCTTCTGATTTTAAATTGGTTTCTGCCAGAGAACGCAGTTACAGTACATGTCAAATATCTAAAGAAAAAAGCAATCATTTTTCCACCAAATGCATTTTCAACCTCGTATGACCTTTGTATGTGTTAAAACATACTCACTACATCTCTAAATCAATAGAGGTTAATGAACATGTTTCATTCCCCCAAATATTTACCCACAGACATTATCCTCAAGATGCAAATGTTTCCTAAGATGAAGAACATATTTCAGGATGACCCCCAACAATCTGTTCAGACAGGAAGTGATGGCATCACTTCCTGTCTGAACGCCAGCCTCGATTTTCTCCATATTGAAAACGTCGGCATCGAACCACCTCATTCCTCTCAGGAAACAAATCCAGCAGAAAACTGGAGGACGAGGAGCTGAGATCCAACTCAATAAATCATCCGAGACAGAATCCTGGAGACAGAGGGAGAGTTATGATATTCATCCTGATGCAAAGACAACAAAACAACAAAACAACAAAACACATCACACAAGAAAACAACACAATCATGAATAACTCATTTTAGCGACTGAGAAATGCAGCTGGAAAACTGTTTCTCAACAACTGCTCTTTGTTAATTAATTTGTATTTTTAATTATTGATATATATATATGAAAATTATGTAACGTTTAAATATTGAAAAAAATTAAATAATCGGCATTATATAATATTCATATACGCTTTACAAAACAGCTATTAACCAATAAATATAATAAATAACAACCGAAGTAGAGGACGGTGCAGACAGGATGCATTTCACCTTTTCTCCGTCTTTATTTTTTCCCATGGTTCACTATTTCATTATATGGAACAAAAAGGAAAGTTCTGTCTTTATTCCAACGCAGGATATTCAACGCCAGCAGCAGCTCTTCATATTCCTACATCCCTTTATTCTGCAGAATAATCACGTTCCCTTTCCTCCTTTTTATAAACTCGTCCTCAGCGATAGAGAAGCAGCTGAAAGTCAATACAGCACCGACGCATTAAAGCTGCCGACACTTTACTCATCTCTGCCCTTCAACACACACACACACACACACACACACACACACACACTCCACAATTAGAGCCAATGAAGTCCTAATCAATGAGGGAGATTCACATTGTCCAATGAGAATCAGATAACAGATCACGGGGTCAAACGGGACGAAAACCCTCTGAAACAGCTGAGAGGGATGCAGAGGGTAACATAGGTCTATAACAGAGGAGAGGAAGACATGTTCAGATATATCTTGGGAGCTGTGCTTCAGATCTACTTCACATGTGTTGGGAGTTCATCTGGAGACTACATTTGGTGACATTTGGACATGTTTATATGTAACACAGGGACCTTCAGTTTGTGCATTTAAATAAATATACAGAACTTGAAAAGGACTACTAACAGGCCGCTGCAAACTTATATTTCTATCTGGTTTAACTGTTTATCGGTTACGTTTAGGTTGAATTGCCAAGTGTGTGTTTTCCTCTCAACGACTGACAACATTTCTCCTGAATTTCAAATAAAAATGTTGTCATTTATAAACATTTCTTTGTTTTCAGATGCAAATAAACCACGTTCACATAGATTTTTGTAACACCAACATGCTGATGTAATGTGTGTGTGTGTGTGTGTGTTCTTCAGGTGTGACCAGTGTCGGCTCTGCTATCACTTCGGGTGTTTGGACCCCCCCCTGAAGAAATCCCCCAAACAGACGGGGTACGGCTGGATCTGCCAGGACTGTGACACTTCTTCCTCCAAGGTCAGTGTGTGTGTGTGTGTGTGTGTGTGTGTTTGTGTTGTAGTCAAGTCACCAATTCTCGAGTCCCCACTCTTCGAGTCATCATGTTTTAATGGTGGATATATTTGTTTAAATGTAGCCGTTGGTTTGGTTCTTATCAATCAATAGTTTGTATTTTCTGCATTGCTGTTCTTCTGTCTCTGCTCTGAAGCACTTTGGGCTGCAATTCTGCTTCAAAATCCACAGAAACTGAAAATCCCACTGACCTAACTAAACCATCGGTACTGAATGACTTATCTTATTAGGAATGGGTCGTAAACATAAATAAATGATAGTAATCATTCTTGGGGATCAAAGTCAACTTTTATAATCATTTCTTTATATGCATTGTTGTTGAGAACATCTTTGAAATGATTTTAACAGTGGAAGGGCATAGTGTAACTCTCAGTGTGAAACAGTGAACTGTTGCATGCCTGGCCTTCAGGAGAAAAGAGAAAATGGATAGACAACGTAGTTAGAAAGAGAAGTGGCCAGTTTAGTTTGATGTATTACAGTGAGTGTTAATTGTTGACTGTGGACAACCAGCAAAAAACTGATGTTTCCAACGGCACCTGAACGCCCCGTTCATCTTTTCTCCGTGATCAATAATAGTCCGGAGTGTGTGTGTGTGTGTGTGTGTGTGTGTGTGTGTGTGTGTGTGTGTGTGTGTGTGTGTGTGTGTGTGTGTGTGTGTGTGTGTTGTGTGTGTGTGTGTGTGTGTGTGTGTGTGTGTTGTGTGTGTGTTGTGTGTGTGTGTGTGGTGTGTGTGTGTGTGTGTGTGTGTGTGTGTGTGTGTGTGTGTGTGTGTGTGTGTGTGTGTGTGTGTGTGTGTGTGTGTGTGTGTGTGTGTGTGTAAAAGATCTGACAATAGCAAATGCTTTGTATTCATTATACAATAAGACAGTAAACTAGCTGTCCTTTGAAAAGAAAATAGATCCTTAAAAGCAGGATTTAATTGTCATGGAAATAAAAACTGACCCTCCACAAAGTATTTCATTTGTCCTGTTTTGGTTCAGCATGTTTTTATGAAATCACATTGCATTAAAGGAGTGATTCGGCCGCCTCTGGACTAAATGAAGAGACGTGTTCTCCTCTCAGAGTCCTGATAGTTTGTATCTGCTCTGATGGATGCAGCAGAGGAGGAAACGCTGAATCACAGGAACAAAACCTTCAATTATCAGGAAGGTTAGAGCTGTCTTTAAATGTTAAGTGGTCCCCGTGTAAACATCTGTACCAATCAAAGAGGTTTTCAGAGGCACTAATGGTGAGCTTCCTCAAATGTGAGTGCATTGTATGTTTGAAATGACTTACAGGGCTTACATCACTTTGGCATGTTTTCATAGGAATCAGGCACATGTGAATAAAACACGCTACAGGAGAGTGAACACAGGGATTTAAGCCTTTGCAGACCATTTACATGCACTAACACCTAGAGAACACGCATACAGGGCATACAAAACGTTGCCATATGTTTCATAAGAATCAGGCAGGATTTAAACCTGATATGAGTCCAGGAAACATGTTCCAGTATCAGAACCTGAACATCTGTCTCCTTACATCCATGAATTTTAGATGTAGGGTTCAATCCACTGGGACTCTACTTCTAATGAACCTCAGAAACTCGCTCGGACCTCTTCATGAACTCACATCCTTCCTCTTAGTTTCTGCTTCAGACTGGAAACCAGTACGTTTACACAGTCTGCGAGCTGACATCTCTTTAGGTTCCAGTCCACACTCCATTGGTCCAGACTGGGACTGGGACTTGTGGTCTTTTCTGTTCCAAGTAAAACTGAGTTTCTTTCGCCCCAAAAAACGAGCAAAGCTTCAGGAATGTCCTCGTCTTAGATTGTCTCGAGTTGTGTGTTTAGACGATAGACGTAAAAACGATGGTTAGGGTTAAGTCAAATCCCAATACTGATGATCAGTCCATATTCAGTGTGTGATTCCTATCTGCAACCTGATCCCCTCTTCCTCGTCTTCCTCCCTGATCCCCTCTTCCTCGTCTCATCAGAAACACTTTACTCACGTGTTCTTCTTGTTGCTGTCGACCTTTAGCAGTGAAGACAAACCCCCCCTCCTCGTTCTGCCTCCTCGAACACTTTTCATTCCCCCCGGAGTTCCTTGTCCCTCTGAAGTGTCTCTTCCTCCCCCGCCTGCCTCCCACTTGTTAACATCAAACTGGAGACCCTCTCCCCCCCGGCTCTCCCCCCCCCCCAGCAGCAACATGTCTCTCCTGACAGCAGAACAACGTTTGCTGAGACCAATCTCTGTGAACGCTTTCCTGCAGCGTTCAGAAGCAAAGTGTTCAAACATCTTCTCTCCAGTCTGTTCAGCTGGAGAGAAGTTCAAAGATGCTGTACAGGGTGGGGAGTTCCTGATTCATTCAATCAAAGTACTGATTAATGTGGATATCAATACAGGCAGTTAGCATTATCCAATCATGTTGAATCAGCTATCTATAAACTTTGTGATAAGCTCGAAAATAAACAAAAACAATTAAAGAAGATTTCAAGTCCTTCAAGTGTAGGACTCCAACACAGTCCCCCATCTCGAGGAAAACCCTTTTTAAATAATGATTATTACATTTTATTCAGCTGAGGCTTCTTTCCAAAGAAACTGCACGATACAGAGAGAAGCAAACACATTCAGAACATTTCTCTACTTCCTGTTAGACATAAAAACAAATTGAATGGGACTCTGGGGAATATTTGTGAAGTTAAATACGGGTCTTTTCACTGACTGTAATTCTGCAGAAGAGTGTGTGAGAGACATACTGCCTCTGGAGGGAACACTGGGATTTTAGCCCCTGCAGACCATTTACATGCACTAAAACCTAGAGAACACGCTACAGGAGATGGGAACATGGGGATTTTAACCCCTGCAGACCATTTACATGCACTAAAACCTATAGAACACGCTACAGGAGATGGGAACATAGGGATTTTAACCCCTGCAGACCATTTACATGCACTAAAACCTATAGAACACGCTACAGGAGATGGGAACATGGGGATTTTAACCCCTGCAGACCATTTACATGCACTAAAACCTATAGAACACGCTACAGGAGATGGGAACATAGGGATTTTAACCCCTGCAGACCATTTACATGCACTAAAACCTATAGAACACGCTACAGGAGATGGGAACATAGGGATTTTAACCCCTGCAGACCATTTACATGCACTAAAACCTATAGAACACGCTACAGGAGAAAGAAAACAGGGATTTTAACCTTTGCAGACCATTTACATGCACTGAAACTTTTAGAACACACTACAGGAGAGGGAACAGCACATACAGCATGAATAGGGACTCTTTAAATATTACTTAGAGGAGCCTGGGATTCAAGATGTCTGTGCCAAAACGACGCTATAGTACATATGACAATAAACCTTTACAATATCAAATCTGAATCGTCCATTGAAGTTTAACATAACTCCTTAAAGCATGATTTAAACATCCCCTCTGAGTTCCTCTGTATATGTAACAGGCGTGTTTGAGCATCATGACACGTGTTGCTCTCATGTTTGCAGGTCTTGCTTTTTTCGAGGCGTTCAGAGTTTGACATTTCTGATCATCGGGGCGTTCAGACCTTTCTCTGCGAGCCTCTGAGAGAGAGAGGAGATAATTGACTGCACTGAGGGCGTCTAAAAGCACTCTGAGATGAGAGCTGTATTTAAGAAACTTTTATTATCTGCTTTCAAATGCCAAGTCATGCTCCGCTTCTGCCTTCAGGGGGGCGGCGTCTCTGAAATGCCAGCATTAAGTGCAGAAAATATAACAGAATATCACCTGATGGCTGGGACTCAGCTGCACGGAGAGTGATTACAATATATATATTTATTAGTGAGAGTTCTCCCCTCAGCTCAGCTCTTATCTGAGAGGAAGGGGAGCCATGCTGACCTCCGTTTATTTTAACGTCTGTTGAACATGAGACTCTTCTGTATCGGAGTCTCAAAGGTCACAGTAAACGCTGGAAGAAGAAGTACTCTGATCTTGTACTTGTATATACCGCAGTGTAGAAGTACTGTGTTACATAGAGTACAGATGTGCAATACAAGAAAGTATAATTTAAATAAAAGGAAATATTTAAACAAGCATTTTGAGTTGAAGTAGATGTGTGTACGTTACAGTAAATACAGTGGTGTATTGATACAGGTTGTATTGATTGATTACTGGATTACAGAGGGTTTAAGCTTCTACAGGTGAATACATCCAGGTACACTCAGAGACTTCTTTACTTTAGCTGTGTCTCCAAACCAAAGTGAATATCAGATTATATTCCTGATAAAGGAACTCCTATTCTTCTGTTCGGTCAGACAGTCTGAGGTCCAGATTAATACAAGTATTTCTCGATGCTTCGTCTCTGATTCTCTGGTGTTTCTGTACCAGAGTCTTCAGTAAACTCTTCACCACAGCTCTGTGTTTCAGAGACTTCAGTAAACTCTTCATCACAGCTCTGTGTTTCAGAGTCTTCAGTAGACTCTTCATCACAGCTCTGTGTCTCAGAGTCTTCAGTAAACTCTTCATCACAGCTCTGTGTCTCAGAGTCTTCAGTAAACTCTTCATCACAGCTCTGTGTTTCTGCAGCGCTCAGATAAACCCGGGGCGTTTCTTCCGGCCCTCTGAATCGATTTGAGCGTTAAAGAGTCCGTTGTGTTGACGCCTCAGCCTTTAATTCAGAGCTTTATTTACAGCAGCACATCTGGATCTGAGACGTTGTGTTCAAAGTCTCCGCAGAGTGTGGGAGTTTCTGCTTTCCACTCATCAAAAGGAAAGGAAACTGTTGACAAAACATCCGTTAAACTCAAATTCTCCTCACTTCCCTCTGCAGCCCACTCTCTGTGCCTTCAAAGTTACTTCATGACCTAAAGCAGTGGCGGAAAGAAGACTTGTGTACTTTAATATAAGTACTTATACCACGCTGTACTCTGTTACAAGTGAAAGTCAAAACACTCAGCTCTGTTTCTGTATTCTCAGTTTATTGAAGGTGTTTTCTCTGCTGTCTTTTTATTAGCATGTTTTATTAGCGTCACTGTTGACGGTTCATCGGAGGAAGATTTCCAGGCGGCGCCATCAATCAGATTCGGCGTCACCTGACCTGTGAACGACTAAAATTAAATTACGCTAATGAACGTGATGAAGCTTCACACTCTGCTGCCTCACTGTGTCCTGAACATTACAGAGAAACAGGCCTCATTACTCATCAGATGCTCAGAGGGACCGTCTGTCTCTCTGTGGACAAATGTAACACAATATAACATTTTATTCTCTTAACGAGGTATTTTCATCACTAGGGACATCGCTCCTATTGGCTAGCGCTCCAACACATTGTATGTGAGGGGCGGGACATCTTTAAGCGGTTGACCAATCACAACAGAGCAGGTTCTGCAGGTCTCCCTTGAAAAAGAGATCATTGATCTCAATGGGATTTCACCTGGATAAATAAAGGTTTTGAATTGAATTGAATTGAGAGCCGGCCAGCTAACCAATCAGAGCAGACTGGGCTCTGGTTTCAGACAGAGGGTGAAAAGAGGACAATAAAGAGCTTTTTGAACATTAAAGCATGAAGACATGTCCTAATGATGATAATAAGGACATGTGTAAGTTCTCTTTTGGTATTTACATGTCTTTGAAACAAGTTTTACAATATTTCTTCCAACTATATTCCTCTAAACCAGGGGGGTCAAACTCAAATACACAGTGGGCCAAAATTAAAAAATGGGTACTAGTCGAGGGCCGGACTGGTTCAATGTTTATTGCAAAACTTATTGAAATGAACTTATTGCACATATTAAACCTGGAACTAACAAAGCTTAAATGATTGCCTATAAAAACAACATGAAACATTAAATAATCAGTTGCATTCATTTCTTATGGCTCTATTTGCAGCTTTTCCAGAGTCATTTCTTATGATTACATTTCTCCACAGGCCAACAACAGCTTCAACAAAACTATTTCCCTCAAAGAGAAAACCTGCTCTGTTGTCGTGAGAGAAAAAGTGCAGAAGGAAACATCCATGTAAACTCAGTGTGCTGCTCTGTGATGCTAGTTCAGATACTTGGCATCTCATCTTGGGTGCAAGTTCATCAATGTTTGGGGTCAGGCTCTGAGCGGAGGAAACCCTCAGGATGGAGTGAAGGTGCAATATACCGGCGGGCCAGATCTAATAGTAATTCAAAATTATCCTGCGGGCCGAAATTAAATCCACCAAGGGCCTGATTTGGCCCCCGGGCCTTGAGTTTGACACCCCTGATCTAAACTGTGTCTGTATGTTCCATTATAAGAAACCTGATTCTGATCACAGCCAGATTGTATTTTGAGGTATCTTTCATTACCAGTTTCCTTCAGTATTGTTCGTGCGTTTTCAGAATAAAATAATCAATAAGTAGAATTCATTTCTTTGATCTGAGTCGACTCTCATGCACTCGTCCTCTCGCTGCTGTTTTGAACACGCTGAAGTTTAATGTGATTTAATTCTTAAAAAGTCTCTCCTTAAACGGTTGGCTAATTTTAGTAGATTTTTAGTTGATTTTTTTGTTCATTTTTAGTAGATGTTTTGAACATTAGAGCATGGAGACATGTCCTAATTTCTCATGTTCTTATAATACTTACATTTGGTATATTAACATGTCTTTGAAACAAGCTTTTAGTATATGTCTTCCTTGTGATAGCCTCGTCCCGTCTGGTTTCTCGAACACACTGAAGTTGAAACAATTTATTGTGATTTAATGCGAGCAGCGGCTAAACTCTGAGGGTCGGACGCTAGAGAGCAAATCGATTGTGAGGAGGCCCTTCATCACTTTAACAAGGAGCCGAAGACCCTCGCAGGGGCCAATTTGTGGATAAACAGGGGAGTGTGTGATGGTCCCTTTGGCCCCGGAGATCCATTCTCTCTTTATAATGATCCCGTGAGCGACTCTGCGGACCCTCGCTCTGTTTTATGGCCGTAAACGGTGAAGCTGACACGGTTTTTTTTATCGCTCTTCGTTAAGAAATAAGAAAAGAATCCCAGAAGTCCCGTTTCCCGCTGCGTGGGCAGGAAGGGACGAATGATTAATATACAGAATACACTTTATTTTACATTTCTGCTTGTGAACTCTTAATAAAGGGGTCATTTCTGGGTTAGGGGTCTTCATAAAGATGGACCAATGAGTGTAGGAGGAGCAGTAATAGACAGGAAGAAACTGATATATGTGTATACTTTATTTCCTTCTCCTTAATGATCAGGGAATGAAAGTGAAATCAACCCGACAACAACATTTTGATTTCTGCTTGACGGTAACTTTCTTACTGTTTAATGATCTGAATGATATGATTTTATTTTGACTTTTTTCAAACTGTTCAACCTGAAATACACAAATAGCATCATCGAATTCATACTTTAATTATTCAGACTTCTGGAAGAAAAAAAGAATCTGAAAAAATATCAAATGTAGTTTTTTCGGAAATTATCAGAATTCTGAAATCCATTCTGAAATGAAATTCAGATTTCAGAAAAATTATATATATTTGTCTGAAATCTCAGAATTATGACTTTATTATTAGAAATCTGTATTCTGCAAATTAAAAAAAAGAATCAGAAAATCTCAGAATAATATATTATTTTCCTGAACATCTCTCCGAGCCCTCAGCCGGTTCACGAGGCTCTGCTTCATCCTAAAAGCTCCGGATGGAGAACAGGAAGCTCTATACCCTCCTCTTCCTCTTCTTCTTCCTCTTCTTCCTCATCTTCTTCTTCTGTGGTTTTCTGCTGCTTGTGAATTTTACCTCTGATTAAATCACGCGTCGCCCGTCACGCCTCACAAACATGGAAATACGTTTCTGAGAGCGAGACGTTACAGAACGCCCTTCATCATAAAGGGAATGGGAACTGCAAATATGCTCAGTCATGAAATGTAATTGTGCTCTCTGTGGCGACGTGTGTGTGTGTGTGTGTGTGTGTGTGTGTGTGTGTGTGTGTGTGTGTGTGTGTGTGTGTGTGTGTGTGTGTGTGTGTGTGTGTGTGTGTGTGTGTGTGTGTGTGTGTGTGTGTGTGTGTGTGGTGTGTGTGTGTGTGTGTGTGTGTGTGTGTGTGTGTGTGTGTGTGTGTGTGTGTGGGTGGGTGGGTGTGTGTGGGTGGGTGGGTGGGGTGTGGGGGTGGGTGGTGTGTGTGGGTGGTGGGTGGGTGGGTGGGTGTAGAGGTGGTGCAGTGTAGCGCGTAACGTAGCGCCTGCACAGGCTAATGAAGCTGCTGTTTATGACCCTCTGCTACCTCTGTCATCTACACACACACGCACACACAGCAGTATGTGCTTCTACCAAATGTATTATCATCCTTAAAAGATAAACTGTATTAATATGTATATTTTTTAGGAAAATTGGGATTATTTTTATGTTTTCATCAAATTATTTAAACAAAATATGCAGTTTTTGAAATAATAATAACATTTTAAATACATTCTGTAAAGGCTTTAAAAAAATAAAACAGTTAAAGGTGGGGTAGGTAATTTTGGAGAAACCAGCTCGAGATCGCTAGAATTTGAAAATACACAGCCGGAGAAAATCTCCCACTTCCTTACAGAGCCTCTCCTCCAACACACACGAACGCGCACATGACCAATGAGGGCACAAGATAAGTTTGTGCACAGATGGAAGGCTGACAGGCAGGTAGGCCATCCAGTTATTTTAGCCGGGCCGGCTTAAAATGCTTTTCATTACTGCAGAATAATTTGCCTAATTTAAATATGTGTAGAATTTGTTCTTATTTTCGTTCTATTTTCAATTTGTTTATATTTTGTAATTCATTATATATTTCTGCCGTGGCTTATGTGTTAAAGAATAAATCCCTAAAAAGTAGCTTTTTATTTTTTCATGAGTAAAGAGTCCCAGTATTTAATTTAGGGATTCATTTTAATTATTATTTAAGCCTATTTTAATCTTTTATGTGCATTTAAATGGACTTACAGGTCTTTAAACAGATTTCTATAACCCAAATGTGGTTCACTGTGAGTTTAAATCCACTGTTTATTCCCTTCATTTACATGAAACCCTGAAAACTGTAGAGTTGATCAGATATCTGTGCAGTTGCATCATCTGAGAGCTCAGTGTGAGACTCAGAATGAATACAGAGAAAGTGGAAAACACTCGATAAGAGGAATCCGTCACACTCGCTAACGGCTAATTATTTGACGAATGCGAAAGCTTGATAAAGGAGGAAAAAGCGGTGTGTGTGTGTGTGTGTGTGTGTGTGTGTGGTGTGTGTGTGTGTGTGTGTGTGTGTGTGTGTGTGTGTGTGTGTGTGTGTGTGTGTGTGTGTGTGTGTGTGTGTGTGTGTGTGTGTGTGTGTGTGTGTGTGTGTGTGTGTGTGTGTGTGTGTGTGTGTGTGTGTGTGTGTGTGTGTGTGTGTGTGTGTGTGTGTGTGTGTGTTGTACGCAGCAGGACATAAAGCTGGACCCTTCGTCTTTGTTCCCACCCTCGTCTTCATCACATGACAGCTCTGCTCTGCCCTTTAAAAAACGCACAACCCCCTCCTCTAATGTAAAAAAAATGAAAGTGGCATTTCATTATCATACATGTAGAGCCTGAGGAAGAGCAGCAGTGAAAACAAACCCTCCTCTTCCTCTGGGGGTTGATGGAGATATTTATCCCACAATGCCACTGCAGGCCCGTCACTCTGAACGAAACAAACGCCACACATTTAAAACACGCTGCAGGTTTTGAACTCCTCAAAGCACAGATATTAGCCAAAAGGAGTAATAGTTATGGCTCTGTTTTTGATCTAAAAGCAGGATCTGGATGTGATGTGATGGATTTATCACAAATCAAAAAGGTTTAAAATCATTGAGCACCTCATTGTCTTAGTTAAAAGCTGCTTAAAGATATTAAGAATATATCAGTTTCACTCTAATATAGTAGAGATGGTTCATTTATTTAACAACATCTTCCACTATACGCTGTTTTGGCTATCATATCTTTACTGGTGATTACCAACGCCGTTACGCTATGGATCTATAGAGCCGTTCAGCATCGTTTAAGCTTGTTTTTTAGGGTTTCTGGATATGCAAAATGTACTGTAGTGCCGCAAAACATCCAGAATAAACACACTGACAAACTAACTGGTGGCCATAGTGAAGTTATCAGTGTGGGTTGAGACCAAACGGAGCTAAAAGAGAGAGTATAGCGGTCTAAATTGACACCAAAACTACTCCAAAATCTGTCTATAGGATGTTTGTATACATTTGCGTACGCAGTTAATCAATGGGGAATGTCTTAAAGGTGGGGTAGGTAAGTTTGAGAAACCGGCTCGAGATACACTTGTTGTTATCTTCCATGGAATGCTCTTAACATCCTGATAGCAATGAATATCTTAAGTGCTTTGACAAAAAATCCATAACAAAATGTCATCTGTGGAAGCTGTAGTACTGTAAAAAGTACGACCAATCATCTGAGCCGGCCCGGCTAAAATAACTGGATGGCCTACCTGCCTGTCAGCCTTCCATCTGTGCACTAACTTATCTCGTGCCCTCATTGGTCATGTGCGCGTTCGTGTGTGTTGGAGGAGGGGCTCTGTAAGGAAGGGGCAGATTTTTTCCGGCTGTGTATTTTCAAATTCTAGGGCACTCGAGCTGGTTTCTCCAAAATGACCTACCCCACCTTTAATATCTTTCTCAAGAGTTGGTACAGACCAAAACCAGAGCCAGTATTGGTCCACACCATATCTGAATTTATAAACGCATAAAACGTCAGATTATGTCGTGTTTGAGGCTCATTTTGATACCCAAAAGTGGCCAGGAAGTCAGTAAACCCATTGGGAATATCTTTATATCTTTCTCAAGAGTTGGTACAGACCAAAACCAGAGCTAAAAGATAGTGAGTTTTGGTCTAAGCTGACACCAAAGTGACTCTAAAATCTGTCTGTGTGAAGTGTAAATATGTAATAGTTTGCTGATGCATTTCCTAGATTGTAAAGGCGGTAATATGTTGTATTTGCAGCCTATTCTGATGCCCCAAAGTGGAGATGAAGTCAGTGAATCCACAGGGAAGTCATTATCAGATAAGGAGTCTTTCTCAAGAGTTGGTGGAGACCAAAACCAGAGCTAAGAGAGAGTGAGTTTTGGTCTAAGTTGACACCAAAGTGACTCTAAAATCTGTTGTAGGATGTTGATATACATCATGGTTTGCTTACGCAGTTAATCCATTGTGAATATCTTTATATCTTTCTCAAGAGTTGTCAAAGACCAAAACTAGAGCTCAAAGAGACAGAATGTTGGTCTAAATTAAGACAAAATCAACCCTTAAACCTGTCTCTGTAGGACGTGTAAAAATGCAATAGATTTGCTGACGCATGTCCCAGGTGTTATAATGCCATAAGCGTCAGAATGTGTTGTGTTTGCAGCTCTTCACTGATGCTCTTAAGTGGCAGGGAAGTCAGCAAATGCATCTTTTAAATATCGTTCCAAAAGTTTTCTAATTGCTGCCCCGGATATTTCAGAGCAGATTGAAAATGCCACGCAGTGACGGACCGCTCTCTAACAGTCACTTCCTCCCCAAACAACTCTTAAGATGCTCCACTCTGACACCAACATGACTAACAGCTCGCACACTTTAAAGAGTGCTGCAGGCAATTTCTGCAGACTCACACCATCAGGCTGACTGTAAGGACAGATGAATGAGGAGGGGGAGGCAATCTGAGGCTGGAGAATAACTCCAGAGAAACAAGGATGAAGATGAAGGGGATCTGAAGGAGGCTGCGGTCAAATAGAGTAAAACCTGTATATCAGTATGTAGAGTCTCTACTTTAAAGAGTCCTCTCCTGCTGATGTTCAGGTGTATATCAGTATTTAGTGTCTCTACTTTAAAGAGTCCTCTCCTGCTGATGTTCAGGTGTATATCAGTATGTAGTGTCTCTACTTTAAAGAGTCCTCTCCTGCTGATGTTCAGGTGTATATCAGTATTTAGTGTCTCTACTTTAAAGAGTCCTCTCCTGATGATGTTCAGGTGTATATCAGTATGTAGTGTCTCTACTTTAAAGAGTCCTCTCCTGTTGATGTTCAGGTGTATATCAGTATGTAGTGTCTCTACTTTAAAGAGTCCTCTCCTGCTGATGTTCAGGTGTATATCAGTATGTAGTGTCTCTACTTTAAAGAGTCCTCTCCTGTTGATGTTCAGGTGTATATCAGTATG
Source organism: Trematomus bernacchii (assembly GCF_902827165.1). Taxonomy (NCBI): domain Eukaryota; kingdom Metazoa; phylum Chordata; class Actinopteri; order Perciformes; family Nototheniidae; genus Trematomus; species Trematomus bernacchii. Next base: position 202,757 of record NW_022987607.1, read on the forward strand.
TAGTGTCTCTACTTTAAAGAGTCCTCTCCTGCTGATGTTCAGGTGTATATCAGTATTTAGTGTCTCTACTTTAAAGAGTCCTCTCCTGCTGATGTTCAGGTGTATATCAGTATGCAGTGTCTCTACTTTAAAGAGTCCTCCCCTGCTGATGTTCAGGTGTATATCAGTATGTCGTGTCTCTACTTTAAAGAGTCCTCTCCTGCTGATGTTCAGGTGTTTATCAGTATGTAGTGTCTCTACTTTAAAGAGTCCTCTCCTGCTGATATTCAGGTGTATATCAGTATGTAGTGTCTCTACTTTAAAGAGTCCTCTCCTGCTGATGTTCAGGTGTATATCAGTATGTAGTGTCTCTACTTTAAAGAGTCCTCTCCTGCTGATGGTCAGGTGTACATCAGTATGTAGTGTCTCTGCTTTAAAGAGTCCTCTCCTGAACCATGCTCAGTATATATCAGTATGTAGTGTCTCTACTTTAAAGAGTCCTCTCCTGAACCATGCTCAGTATATATAAAGGTGTCACTCGGCTCTCCAGGGCCTCTGCACTAAATCCCCTCCCAGTTTTTATGAGATAGTTAGCATGCGGCCCCCCCCCCCCCTCTCTTGTTTCCCATTTAAGCGCTGACTTGCCCTCCGATAACGGATGGCGCCACAAGTAATTGGAAAATTGGCAGGCTTGTCAGGGAGATTTGGTGGATGGCAGGAGAGCAACCGGAGCTGGGGTTCACGAGGTGTCGCCTCTCACAGATTTATACCTGGCCAAGTATCCAGAGTTCAGGAAAAAGTGGAGAGGGTTTCCATCAGCTCTGGAGACAAGGTTCCTGTTCCTCTGCAGATAAAATACGAGCCGTCCTGGACGTTAACCCTAACCCTAATTTACTGCTTCTGCACGAGCCCTAACAAGAGTTCAGTGATTTACACACACTCTCAGACAGGAAGTGCATCTTACGGCTCGCTTTAAACTTCCCTCTGCATTATCAAACGCTGGTTCACATGATAGGCTCACGTGTGTTTGTTATTTATATACACACTCAGACAGGAAGCGCATCTTCAGTTAGGACTGGTTTTAAACTCCCTTTTAAACTCAAATTAACACAATTAACAATTAACTAGCTTCTTAAAGATTTATATTTTTGACAGAATTTAGAATAATACCAACAATAATAATGCTTTTTATTTATATCGGCGCCTTTCAAGGCTCTCACAGTCGCCGTGCATACACAAAACAAAACACCATCAGAACAACAAGACAATAAAACCAATAAGAGCAGAGGATGGGTCATGTGATCAGGGCGGATTGTTTTTTTATTTAATTTTATGAGAAAGTATGAGATGTGTGCTTACAGTCTATCAGCATATTTAGTTTCCCCTATGTCAACACATATAATAATAAAACAATGGATTTACAAGTACCAAATTAAGATCAATACAAAAAGTACCTCCCTACCTACCTCCCTACCTCCCTCCCTACCTCCCTACCTACCTCCCTACCTACCTACCTACCCTCCCTCCCTACCTACCTACCTACCTACCTACCTACCTACCTACCTACCTACCTACCTACCTACCTACCTACCTCCCTACCTCCCTACCTACCTCCCTACCTCCCTACCTCCCTACCTACCTACCTACCTACCTACCTACCTACCTACCTACCTACCTACCTACCTACCTACCTACCTACCTACCTACCTACCTACCTACCTCCCTACCTCCCTACCTACCTACCTACCTACCTACCTCCCTCCCTACCTACCTACCTACCTACCTACCTACCTACCTACCTACCTACCTACCTACCTACCTACCTACCTACCTACCTACCTACCTACCTACCTACCTACCTACCTACCTACCTACCTACCTACCTACCTCCCTACCTACCTACCTACCTACCCTACCTACCTACCTACCTACCTACCTACCTACCTACCTACCTACCTACCTACCTACCTACCTACCTACCTACCTACCTACCTACCTACCTACCTACCTACCTACCTACCTACCTACCTACCTACCTACCTACCTACCTACCTACCTACCTACCTACCTACCTACCTACCTACCTACCCTCCCTCCCTACCTACCTACCTACCTACCTACCTACCTACCTACCTACCTACCTACCTACCTACCTACCTATCTATCTTCACCCTTCATTTTATGGATTTTTAAGTATTGTATTCTAACTGTATTTGTGTCATTGTGTTTTGGACCCATTCATTGGTATTTTCACATTTATCTAGTCATTTTAGTATATTCATATTTGTTGATTTGTGAAGCCCTCTGAGACAAATGTGCTTTGTGATATTGGGCTGTATAAATACATTTGAATTGATTTGAATGTAATCTTACGGCACGCTTTAAACTTCCCTCTGTATTATCAGACGCAGGTTTACATGATAGGCTCACGTGTGTGTTTTTATAAAGAATGAGATATAGCCTATATATTTAAACAGAGAATTAGATCCTCACAGATCAGGCTGCAGCTCCCCCTGCTGGCCAGAGGGAAACATATCATTTGACCTTTTAGATGCAGTGTTTTGTTGTAGTTTAACAACTAAATATATTTAACTTAAAGGGTTGAGTAGAGAGACTGAGGCTGAATGTTTTCTGTTCATCTTCAGCTGTATTTAAACACACTTTAAACTGCCTCGCGTCTTTTATCCTGTAAATCCAGTGTTTTATTATTAATTAATAAAGGGGAGGTAAAGGGGAAACAAAAATGCTGAAAGACTGTCAGGAGAACTCTCAAACGTCCTCATATAAATTGTCATAAAATGAAAAAATGTTATTCAGTGTTCAGTTTCTGTTCATCTTCAGCTGTATTGACACACACTTTAAACTCTGCCTGGCGTCTTTCATCCTGTAGATCCAGTGTTTTATTAAATATTAACCCCCTGGTAACACGAGGAGGTAAAGAGACATGGAAATACTGATAGACTGTCAGGACTAATCTCATACTTTCTCAAATAAATGAAATCAAAAATGTTATTCAGTGTTAACCAAAACATCTTGTATCTTGAAAGGCGCCTATATAATAAAATGCATTATTATAATTATTCAAAATTCTGTCAGAAAGTATCCTATTTAAGAATCTAGAATCATCCAATTTTGACAATTTATTCAGAATATGTAATATCTTTGGAGCCACGTTTAACAATTGCCTGCTCAGGGAAACTCTCTGGTTCAGGTTTTGAAGCATCTTCTGCACGCACAGATCAGGAAGAGGACAATATTTAGGGACTGAAAAGTGTGCATTATGAGAGAGACCGTGATGTGCAGAGAATAATAATCTGTGGAGGCTTCAGGTCTTCACCTGTGATCACACTCTGCTGTAGATGTGTTTATTAACCTCTGGGGGGGGGGGTAATTGTATCTGTCAGAGTCGTTTAATCACCGCTGCCCCCCCCCCAACACCTCCGTCACTTTCACTTTGTCTCCTTCACTAACTCAGACCCTCACTTTGTCTCCTTCACTAACTCAGACCCTCCCTTTGTCTCCTTCACTACATCAGACCCTCCCTTTGTCTCCTTCACTAACTCAGACCCTCACTTTGTCTCCTTCACTACATCAGACCCTCACCTTGTCTCCTTCACTACATCAGACCCTCCCTTTGTCTCCTTCACTAACTCAGACCCTCCCTTTGTCTCCTTCACTAACTCAGACCCTCCCTTTGTCTCCTTCACTAACTCAGACCCTCACTTTGTCTCCTTCACTACATCAGACCCTCACCTTGTCTCCTTCACTAACTCAGACCCTCACTTTGTCTCCTTCACTAACTCAGACCCTCACTTTGTCTCCTTCACTAACTCAGACCCTCACTTTGTCTCCTTCACTAAATCAGACCCTCACTTTGTCTCCTTCACTAACTCAGACCCACACTTTGTCTCCTTCACTAACTCAGACCCTCACTTTGTCTCCTTCACTACATCAGACCCTCACTTTGTCTCCTTCACTAACTCAGACCCTCACTTTGTCTCCTTCACTACATCAGACCCTCACTTTGTCTCCTTCACTACATCAGACCCTCCCTTTGTCTCCTTCACTACATCAGACCCTCACTTTGTCTCCTTCACTACATCAGACCCTCACTTTGTCTCCTTCACTACATCAGACCCTCACTTTGTCTCCTTCACTAACTCAGACCCGCACTTTGTCTCCTTCACTAACATCAGACCCTCACTTTGTCTCCTTCTCTAACTCAGACCCTCCCTTTGTCTCCTTCACTACATCAGACCCTCCCTTTGTCTCCTTCACTACATCAGACCCTCCCTTTGTCTCCTTCTCTAAATCAGACCCTCACTTTGTCTCCTTCACTACATCAGACCCTCCCTTTGTCTCCTTCACTACATCAGACCCTCACTTTGTCTCCTTCACTAACTCAGACCCTCACTTTGTCTCCTTCACTAACTCAGACCCTCACTTTGTCTCCTTCACTAACTCAGACCCTCACTTTGTCTCCTTCACTAACTCAGACCCTCACTTTGTCTCCTTCACTAACTCAGACCCTCACTTTGTCTCCTTCACTAAATCAGACCCTCACCTTGTCTCCTTCACTACATCAGACCCTCACTTTGTCTCCTTCACTACATCAGACCCTCACTTTGTCTCCTTCACTAAATCAGACCCTCACTTTGTCTCCTTCACTAAATCAGACCCTCCCTTTGTCTCCTTCACTACATCAGACCCTCACTTTGTCTCCTTCACTACATCAGACCCTCACTTTGTCTCCTTCACTAACTCAGACCCTCACTTTGTCTCCTTCACTACATCAGACCCTCCCTTTGTCTCCTTCACTACATCAGACCCTCACCTTGTCTCCTTCACTACATCAGACCCTCACTTTGTCTCCTTCACTAAATCAGACCCTCACTTTGTCTCCTTCACTACATCAGACCCTCACCTTGTCTCCTTCACTAAATCAGACCCTCCCTTTGTCTCCTTCACTACATCAGACCCTCACTTTGTCTCCTTCACTAACTCAGACCCTCACTTTGTCTCCTTCACTACATCAGACCCTCCCTTTGTCTCCTTCACTACATCAGACCCTCACTTTGTCTCCTTCACTACATCAGACCCTCACTTTGTCTCCTTCACTAACTCAGACCCTCCCTTTGTCTCCTTCACTACATCAGACCCTCCCTTTGTCTCCTTCACTACATCAGACCCTCCCTTTGTCTCCTTCTCTAAATCAGACCCTCACTTTGTCTCCTTCACTACATCAGACCCTCTCTTTGTCTCCTTCACTACATCAGACCCTCACTTTGTCTCCTTCACTAACTCAGACCCTCACTTTGTCTCCTTCACTAACTCAGACCCTCACTTTGTCTCCTTCACTAACTCAGACCCTCACTTTGTCTCCTTCACTAACTCAGACCCTCACTTTGTCTCCTTCACTAACTCAGACCCTCACTTTGTCTCCTTCACTAAATCAGACCCTCACCTTGTCTCCTTCACTACATCAGACCCTCACTTTGTCTCCTTCACTACATCAGACCCTCACTTTGTCTCCTTCACTAAATCAGACCCTCACTTTGTCTCCTTCACTAAATCAGACCCTCACTTTGTCTCCTTCACTACATCAGACCCTCACCTTGTCTCCTTCACTAAATCAGACCCTCCCTTTGTCTCCTTCACTACATCAGACCCTCACTTTGTCTCCTTCACTACATCAGACCCTCACTTTGTCTCCTTCACTAACTCAGACCCTCACTTTGTCTCCTTCACTACATCAGACCCTCCCTTTGTCTCCTTCACTACATCAGACCCTCACCTTGTCTCCTTCACTACATCAGACCCTCACTTTGTCTCCTTCACTAAATCAGACCCTCACTTTGTCTCCTTCACTACATCAGACCCTCACCTTGTCTCCTTCACTAAATCAGACCCTCCCTTTGTCTCCTTCACTACATCAGACCCTCACTTTGTCTCCTTCACTAACTCAGACCCTCACTTTGTCTCCTTCACTACATCAGACCCTCCCTTTGTCTCCTTCACTACATCAGACCCTCACTTTGTCTCCTTCACTACATCAGACCCTCACTTTGTCTCCTTCACTAACTCAGACCCTCCCTTTGTCTCCTTCACTACATCAGACCCTCACTTTGTCTCCTTCACTAACTCAGACCCTCACTTTGTCTCCTTCTCTAACTCAGACCCTCACTTTGTCTCCTTCTCTAACTCAGACCCTCACTTTGTCTCCTTCTCTAACTCAGACCCTCACTTTGTCTCCTTCACTACATCAGACCCTCACTTTGTCTCCTTCTCTAACTCAGACCCTCACTTTGTCTCCTTCACTACATCAGACCCTCACTTTGTCTCCTTCTCTAACTCAGACCCTCACTTTGTCTCCTTCTCTAACTCAGACCCTCACTTTGTCTCCTTCTCTAAATCAGACCCTCACTTTGTCTCCTTCACTACATCAGACCCTCACTTTGTCTCCTTCTCTAACTCAGACCCTCACTTTGTCTCCTTCTCTAACTCAGACCCTCCCTTTGTCTCCTTCACTAACTCAGACCCTCCCTTTGTCTCCTTCTCTAAATCAGACCCTCACTTTGTCTCCTTCTCTAAATCAGACCCTCACTTTGTCTCCTTCACTACATCAGACCCTCACTTTGTCTCCTTCACTAACTCAGACCCTCACTTTGTCTCCTTCACTAACTCAGACCCTCACTTTGTCTCCTTCTCTAACTCAGACCCTCCCTTTGTCTCCTTCACTAAATCAGACCCTCCCTTTGTCTCCTTCACTAACTCAGACCCTCCCTTTGTCTCCTTCTCTAACTCAGACCCTCCCTTTGTCTCCTTCTCTAAATCAGACCCTCACTTTGTCTCCTTCTCTAAATCAGACCCTCCCTTTGTCTCCTTCACTACATCAGACCCTCACTTTGTCTCCTTCTCTAACTCAGACCCTCACTTTGTCTCCTTCTCTAACTCAGACCCTCCCTTTGTCTCCTTCACTAACTCAGACCCTCCCTTTGTCTCCTTCTCTAAATCAGACCCTCACTTTGTCTCCTTCTCTAAATCAGACCCTCACTTTGTCTCCTTCACTACATCAGACCCTCACTTTAGCTATTAGCATCTCCGTCCAGTTACCTGAACCACTAACCCTTTGACAACCAGGACTACAACTCCCATGATCCAACACTATTATGCCAACAAACCAAAAAGCGTTTTATTGTTGTGACATTGTGAAGCTGGTGTAACTGTGATGTGTCCTGTGTTTCCAGGAGGAAGAGGAGGAGCATCAGGAGGAAGAGGAGGAGGAGGAGGAAGAGTCGGTGAAAGAGGAAGCAGCCGAGCAGGAAATCCAAAACTGAGTCTTAGCATCTATCTCCAGACTGACAGCACACGTAACTTTCTTCTAGCCTCCCAAAGTGTATAGAGAGCCAGCAGTTAGCGCAGATAGCTTAGCCACAGATGTGTATTTTAGAAGATGAAAAAAAACACTATTTAAACGGTGATATCTTTCCATTAAAGGTAGAGTTTGTACTTTTTATGAACGAGGCTGGAAGGACATCTCTAAGACATCTTCATGAAGCACAAACACACACACACACACACACACACACACACACACACACACACACACACACACACACACACACACACACACACACACACACACACACACACACACACACACACACAGATCTGTGTCTCTGATGTTTTTCCATGCGATCTATTTTCATACACTAATGATCCTCAGTGTTCACACGCATCTCACCGGACATCTGACTGCAGGATTTTATTTTTGTATCTCAGCTTATTACCTCCCATTTTAAGTATCTACTTGTGTGAAGTATTACGTTTGTTTTAGCGCTACATACCAATCTGTTTTATATTAAAATCTTCCATGTGTCGACGCAGAGATGTTGCTCACTTTCTTCGTAAAGTAGATTTGGTTTTTCTTGGTTTTTCTTCTTCTCTTTCTCCGTCTCTCTGACCTCGTCTCCGTCTCTCTGACCTCGTCTCCGTCTCTCTGACCTCGTCTCTGGATCTCTGATGTTTTGCAAAGTTTACCAACTAATAATGAATTGAATCCAGAGAGTGATTATTTGATACTAGATAGGGTGTGTTATATCCTAAATATGATTTGAAGTGAAGACTGTTTTCAGAGAGTTTACGTTAGATTTGAGAATGTCCCTTAAAGTGCCAATAAATCTGATCTGCAAAAAGTGTTTGCTTTTATTTTCTAATGCACATTAAATGTCTGAAATCTGTCCATCGAGGTGACATAACAAAAGCATTGTTCGTTTAATAATAAATGATAATAATGATGAAATGCTAATAATAAGCTAATCTAAAAAGATGTAGCTTAAAAGGTCACCTATCATGCAAAATACAGTTTTTGATGTCTTTTCTACATCCTCGTGTGTCCCCGGTGTGCAGAGTTGGGTGTAACGCGTTACAAAGTAACGGAGTAGTGTAACGCGTTACTTTTATAATTCAGTAATCACACTACAGTTACGGCCCGTCCACACAGCAGCGTTAAAAAAATCTTGGAGGTGGGCGTATCTGAAGCTTGGGGATTTTTTGCGAGCAAGGCACCAACAACCAATCACATGAATCTCCCTGCCCCCGACATACGAAGCAAAAAAGTTTGAAGTAAACTGGATATAAACTCCCCAAACAGGCGAAAACATACCACTGTCTCTGCCACCTCTCTCCATGCCTGGCTCCTCCGGTTTGTATCCCGGTAGGTAAATAGGGACTGGTCATAAAGCACCGGGTGATTCCCTACCGCTAATTTCTCCTCCATTTTTTGGAATATGAGGAAATGACCTGCGGTATGTCTCTCCCAGCATACACGCCGTTTGATTGGCTAGCGCTTGAACTGTCAGATTTGCATACACGGGATTTGATTGGCTGACGCTTCCACCTCAGCCTCAAAAGTTGAACATTGCTCAACTTTGAATCCTGAAAATCCTGAAAATCTCCGCTCGCCTGCCCACAATGCAGTTCGGCGAAAAGTGAGGCAAAGTGACGTCACCCCATTCAAAGTGAATGGGCAGAAGCGTTTCAAGATTTTTTAACGCTGCTGTGTGGACGGTCCGTTACTAACATTGCCCCGACACGCGTTACTTCGTTACTTTTATAAAATCAGTCATAATCACACTGACAGACAAGAGGGGTTTCCGCCGCAGGTTTATATGTACGTAATCTGCGCGACTTGCGCGTCCACATCTCCGCGTGCAGTGCTGCATAAACATTGCTGAGTCAGCGATAACTTTCGAGGGGTGGAGGTATGCCCATTATTTTGAGTTCGTCCGAAGAATAGACAGGAATGTGACGGTGAGGTGCAAACTGTGTCCAGGCCAGAAGCTGTTATCCACTGCTGCTAACACCACGTCAAACCTCAACAAACACCTGCAAAGAACACATGCTAAGGTGAAGCTAATAGCTAAGGACCCCCGAACCCAGAGTGAGGATGTGAGTGCGCCGCCGCCGATTCCGAAGCAGCACAAATTAGAATTTGGAGGACCGGTAACTAAAGCAGAGATGGACAGGCTTGTAGCATCCTTCATAGTAGAGGTAATGTTGCCCATTTGCACAGTGGAATCACCATCGCATCGTTCAGAGATATACTGTGCAAAATACAGATATCAGGAGACAGAGGACAGCCATAGTCAGAGCTATCTGGATCAGTCTTATGCGACAATGGAAACTGAACTAAAGAGAACATTTGAAACTTTAGCAGTCTGCGTGATCTGCCTGTAGGGAGGGGCGGGCCGGCCCTGCGAGTAAAGTAACGAGTAAAGTAACGAGTTACTTTATGTAGAGAGTAACGGTGTGTCGGGGGAACTCACACAGCGCCAGAAAATAAAACCCTCTCTCTTTTCCTCCGTACCCACATCTTTAAAAACGGGGGTACAACGAGCGGATACCGATTTGCTGCCGATATGACGTCAAATCGGATGGTGAACCCACAGAGAGTTGCTATCATAAACAATGCCTGACGTGTTTTGGACGTAATCTCGTCTTTGTTTACATTAGCAAGCCTCGCTAACACTCAGAGCTAACCTGTACTGGAGAGAGCATGTGTTTAAAAAGCAGGAAATAAAAAAAGGAACTCACCTTGTGATAAACCCGCAAGAGAGAAACATTTTTCACTGAAACTGTGAAAGCGTCCACATCATGTGACTTCAAATCAATGCAGCATCGTATTTCTACTTTGGACAAATAGGACACACCTCCTTTTATTGGATTGAAGTCCTCTTTAATGTCAATATTGTTGAATGTTCTCTATTCTCTGCAGTCTGTGTCCAGAAAGAGTATCCAACGAGGGAAGCACAGGAAGAAGAGATTTCAAGATTTCAAATGTAATCATATTGCTGCTTTTGTTGAGTCCGAGGGGTTCCTCTTAATATTCAATATGTAAAATCAAACTCCTACTCTTCATGAACAGCTGTGAGCGTCTCACAGCTGTTCATGAAGAGTAGGATTCTACATATCGAATATTAATGCTGCATTATTCAGTCTCTGAGAGGTGTGTGTGTGTGTGTGTGTGTGTGTGTGTGTGTGTGTGTGTGTGTGTGTGTGTGTGTGTGTGTGTGTGTGTGTGTGTGTGTGTGTGTGTGTGTGTGTGTGTGTGTGTGTGTGTGTGTGTGTGTGTGTGTGTGTGTGTGTGTGTGTGTGTGTGTGTGTGTCAGATCTTCTCCCATCAGCAGTGAGACGTTCTGACATTAAGGCATCGAGGGGTGTAATTCCAATTTGTTCCAGAGGATCCATTAACTCGCCCGCGTCCCTGTTGCCGGGCCGGAGGCAGAACATTATCTCCTCTCTCACTTTTATTTGAGGAGGAAACATGTGAAGTGAAAGCGTGAGGCGTTTTGAGCCGGACCCCCCGCAGGCCGGGCTCCCAGCATGCATCTGGGCACGGTGTCATTAGATGGGAGATAACGGCGCCGGGAACATTAATGACAGAGTGGCCCCGCCATCACACACACACACTCACACACACACACTCACTCACTCACACACATACTCACACACTCACACACACACACATACTCACACACACATACTCACACACTCACACACACACACATACTCACACACTCACACACTCACACACACACACACACTCTGCATACCAAACAGATCCTGGAGAGCAGACACTTTGTTCTGTTTCCTCACACACTCCTCACACACTCCTCATACACACTCCTCACACACTGCTCACACACTGCTCACACACTCCTCACACACGCCTCACACACGCCTCACACACTGCTCACACACACCCCTCACACACTGCTCACACACTCCTCACACACGCCTCACACACGCCTCACACACTGCTCACACACACCCCTCACACACTGCTCACACACACCCCTCACACACGCCTCACACACTGCTCACACACACCCCTCACACACGCCTCACACACTGCTCACACACACCCCTCACACACGCCTCACACACTGCTCACACACACCCCTCACACACTGCTCACACACACCCCTCACACACTCCTCACACACTGCTCACACACTCACACACTTTTTAAATACTTGACTTACTTTACAATACTCTGACTTTTAATATTACTTTTTTTTTTAGATTCTTTATTATGATTTTTTTTAATAATGACTTTACTTTACTATTACTTGTTTTTCTCAAAAAAACTATTTCAATCTAATTTTCTGATTTATAGACTTACCATAATATATAATATATACTATATAATATATACTATATATTATATAACTCAACATTCTGTGACTTTCATGTCAACAAGGAACAATCACTGATGGAGAAAACAGAAGCACCGGGTTAACTTTAAGAAACACTTTTTATTCTACATTTATTTCACCAAATGTTCCAGAGATGTTGAATCCCTCCTCTTCCTCTTCCTCTTCCTCTTCCTCTTCCTCTCATCAGACCAACATCCCATAATGCAGTCTGTTCTTCCTGCTGCTGTTGAGACAGACCAATCAGACAGTTATACTTATCGTTTAGTTGAATGAGTCACCTCTGCACGTGTTAAAACACTCTCTCCTTTGCACGTTAAATAACTGAGAGTCCCTCTTCCTTTGGAAAGGGGTTGGAGGTGGAATAACATCTTTTATGGAGGACAAATTCACTTTGAATATGATGTTCGACATGTTTTATTGTATTGATCTGAAGCAGCATTTACAGCATCCTGAAATATCCTCTTTGGACGTTATCAGAGATTGAAGCTTTCCAGAAACATGGATTTAAACTTGGAGAGTTAATTCCTCAATAATCTCATGTTAGTCGTGTGACACGCTGCTGATTGTTAGTTTGGTTAGTTTACGCCTCGTGTTTCTACAGCTTAAAGGCTTTCTAAAAACATGTCGAACTGGATGTCTTTAAATCAAAATAATAAATATATCTGGTCATTATGTTTCCTCTCCGTCCTTTACAGAGTTTGTAAATGTTGTTCCTTTTTCCTGCTCTTTATAAACATGAAATGCAGAAGAGTATTTAAGAGCAAACCATCCCTGAGGTCTCTTTGGAGTCTCCTACTTCAATTCAATGATATTTGAAGGGACGTCCCCTACCTTCGACGCCCAAAACATGACTTATTTAACCCTAAACCATCACTTGTGCACCTAAAACCACCTCTCTGGAGGTAAAACCAGACAGAACTGGTTCCTCTTCGTGCAGTTTGGGCCCTCATGAAGCTTTCACATGGAAGTGATAAAGCATTGAATGACCTGATAGCATTGGAAACGGCAGCATGTAAACCCCAGACAGACCCAGATATCTGTGTGTTTTTCTTTTGTATACATGCGTCCCTGTGAGTAAACAGAAAGGGAAAGACATCTGAGGATCGTCCTTGTCAAATTTACACCCACATAAAAAGGTAAATAGGCTGCAAGGCTGCACGGATACAAGCTGCTGATTGTCCTTCCTATTACAGCTTTATGGAAGGAGTAACTCATCCCCACGTCTCGCTTTGAAACAGGACGCGCTCAGATTCCTCCAGAACATCCAGGGGAGAGGAGAGGAGAGAGAGGAGAGAGAGAGAGAGAGAGAGAGAGAGAGGAGAGAGGAGGACTAGAGCGAGGATTCGAGAAGACGAGATTGAGTTAGCGGAGAGACGCGACTGGAGAGAGGGAGATGACGCGAGTGATACCGTGAGATGGAATGGAATCGAGGAGGAGAGGATAGAAGGGATAGAGAGGAGAGACGAGGAGAGAGAGACTGAGAGAGAGAAGGGAGAGAGAGAGGAGGGCGACGCCGGGGAGAGCGAAGAGAGAGAGAGAGAGAGGGAGAGAGAGGAGAGACAGAGGAGAGAGAGGAGAGAGAGGAGAGAGAGGAGAGGAAGATGGAGGAGGAGATGGAGGAGATGGTGTCCGTGTTATCTGAGAGGCTGTTTCTTCGTCTGTTTCTGGGAAGTCAGGAGTAGGAAACAGCCTCCTCTTTCTGGTGCTTTCAGATAAGTTCTTACTTTTAATTAAACATGTTGATGAGACCTGTGCATTTGTCAACAGAGCAGCACGTGGTCCTTAATTACTGGAAAATCCTTAAAACATAATTTACATAACTGTATGACTTTTTGACAAAATACTGAGACTTTTAGATTTTTTAAATCTAAAAGTCTTTTAAACGACATATTTTACAATCACTTTGTAATTGTGTATTCATGAGAAACTACACGATGATTTAAGACTTACATGTTATACTTCAATAAGTTAACAAAGTTTAAATGAGCGTGTGTGTGTGTGTGGTGGTGTGTGCGGAGTGGTGAGTGACGTGCAGGGGCTGCGTGCGTGCGGTGCGTGCGTGCGTGCGTGCGTGCGTGCGTGCGTGCGTGCATGATGGAGGGGAGTTAAGCAGCTCTTTTATGGTCATAAGAGCTGCTTAACTCACCTGAAAAACACTCGTTCAGAGGCGTTAAAAACCCATGACCCTGTGTTAGAAAACTCTCCCTGGTCCCCGGCTTGAGCTTCAATCTCAGGATCCATGTATTTCTGATCCTCTCCAGAATGGAAGTAGTCATCACATACAGAGCATCAACTAGTTCCTGAACAGTGTCCTTCACATGCTGATATCCAAGAGAGGGAGTTACACAGTCACAAGATGGAGGAAAACTGGCTGTCATGTACAAAATTCTCCCTTTTTCTCAAAATCTCAAAATTCTCCCTTTTTCTCAAAATCTCAAAATTCTCCCTTTTTCTCAAAATCTCAAAATTCTCCCTTTTTCTCAAAATCTCAAAATTCTCCCTTTTTCTGAATACTTAAAAATGTATATATCTGTATTTTTGTATTCCTCTGGATTGTGGGAAACGGTATTTCGATCTGTCTGTACACACAAACTGAAAGACTGACATTAAAGTTGACTTTGACTGAACTGAAGCACCGTGTCAGAATGTACATTAAAAAAACACCAAATATTTTTTAAATCTTATTTAAAACCTAACCTGCATATAACTCAGTATAAATTGGGCATATGGGGAGGGGGTTAATGTTGACTCATGGGGGGTCTGAGTCTGATGTGCCCCCCCCCCCTCCTCAGGAGCCAATCAGAACGGGTATATTCGGAGGCAGTGAGGCCAGCAGATGGTCTTGGAGAGAGAGACGTAAACAGATTCTTTATGTTGGCAGGTCATGGAGCGCTGCAGCAGAGAGTCTGGGAGGAGCAAGGAGGCTCGGAGGGAGGTGGCAGCACATTCAGGGACGGGTTCATGCTTTGCACTCTTGAGGCCCCGGCTCCACGGGGACGAAAACGGGTTGAATCCGCATATTTCTCATGCGTATAGCCCTCTAAGCTCGACGACGCCGTAAGGGAAACGTAGAAACAGACCCCGCAAATGACAACGGGTCCAAAGGTGGATAGATCTGGGAACGGAGCGCTCTGGGGGGTCCAACGGGGCCGTGTGGTCGCCTATACGGTCATCCGTTTCATAGCCCCGCCTCTCCCCACCTCTTCCCACCTCTCCGCGTACCCCGCATCATTGCTGATGTGTTTCGTTAACAACAACAATAGCTATTTTAATTACCTCTCAAACTACCTAAACTAGTTATAAATATGTTTATTTTTACTGTCGAGTCATCATTACTGGATCAGCTGCTGCATGAGACAGACACTGACGCTGTCAGAAGAGAGGAAAAAGAGACAGGCTCCGTGTATTTTATTATTATATATCATTCTATCGTCGTTATTCATTTGTTTTAAAGCTCAATAAATAACAAAGAAGACCTTTGACCGGCACTTTTATAATTTTGTCCGGAAGATTTAAACTTTAACACACGTTGACTGGCGAAAAACTCTGCCCGGATCCCTCGGCCCCCACCGCGGAGAATACACAGAAGTGCAGCCATGACAACCATTCTTCTTCGCTGCTTTTGTGGAGGAAGTTGCTGCTTTTGGTGGAGGAAGTTACAGCGCCACGTACAGGTTCGGCATATGTACTGCAGCTTTTCCAGCGTTTGGATGTAAACGGAGCCGTCTCGTGGAGCTAAACACAATCCGGTGTATATTGCGTGGGGACGGAAGGTTTTTTGCGGTTGCATTTGCGTTACTCCGATGCGTTTTGCCGTTTTCGTCCCCGTGGAGCTGGGGCCTTAGTGTCCCCTGGTCTCCAGCTGTGTGCATCACTCTTTAGTGTCCCCTGGTCTCCTAGCTGTGTGCGTCACTCTTTAGTGTCCCCTGGTCTCCTAGCTGTGTGCGTCACTCTTTAGTGTCCCCTGGTCTCCTAGCTGTGTGCGTCACTCTTTAGTGTCCCCTGGTCTCCTAGCTGTGTGCGTCACTCTTTAGTGTCCCCTGGTCTCCAAGCTGTGTGCGTCACTCTTTAGTGTCCCCTGGTCTCCCAGCTGTGTGCGTCACTCTTTAGTGTCCCCTGGTCTCCCAGCTGTGTGTGTCACTCTTTAGTGTCCCCTGGTCTCCCAGCTGTGTGCGTCACTCTTTAGTGTCCCCTGGTCTCCAGCTGTGTGCATCACTCTTTAGTGTCCCCTGGTCTCCTAGCTGTGTGCGTCACTCTTTAGTGTCCCCTGGTCTCCTAGCTGTGTGCGTCACTCTTTAGTATCCCCTGGTCTCCTAGCTGTGTGCGTCACTCTTTAGTGTCCCCTGGTCTCCTAGCTGTGTGCGTCACTCTTTAGTGTCCCCTGGGTTGCATTCGAATAGTCCATTTAGCTTAGGAACCTTCCTAACGGAGTGAAATGACCCGGAAGTCCCTCAGTGGCAGCCATGATAAGTGCCGTTCGAATTCTCTAAATTAAAAGGAAAGGAGGTTTCAAACTTCCTTTATAACCTCCTTTAGCCTAGGAACCACTGGACCTCCCTAACCGAAAGGAGAGGAGAAAATGCTGCCCCACAATGCCTTGCGGCCGCAGCATTTGCCGTCACACAACAGTCGGCCGTTCACGGAAACAACCGATTATGAACGAGAAATGATATCGGTATAAAGTTACGGTGCTTATTAAGCAATTTAAAACGTATGTGGTAAGTTGCCAAAGTGCTTTGTTTTGAACGTTCATCAGTATTATAATCAAAAAGAGAAATATGAACGTTAGTTTTTACTGAAATGATCAAATAAAGTCAACATTTCACAGTCTTTACTGAGCTGTGTGGGGTTTGTTCAACTTTTAAAAGATGTTTGAATGGTGATATACACAGTGATAGATGTTAAGGACTAACGTTTATAATAAATACATTTGTATTGATTTTAAGATCTTTTCATACAATCATATGTATTGGGATCATTTGTATTAATGAGGACCGGAGGGAGAGGGTGACGAGCATAAGTTTCACTTTCCTTTTTTATTTCAATTTCAACTTTGGTCATGAAGAATATGTTTCTCTGTTGTCCCCGTTCATAAAGCATAAACAACAGCATCAGAGCACGGTGCAGAGTCTCTAGATGAGTTTACAGTAGTCCCTCGTTCTTATTAAACATCCATGTTGTAGTCCGCTGTATAGAAAACTGTAGTTTCCATAGTTTCCCCACAGCAGCAGGCGCACATTTATGACCTCTGCTGGCGCATCATAAACACGTCGGATAGTGAAAGTGCAGTCGGATTCTCTAAAGTGCCGCAGTCTCTTCTCCTAAATCCTTTTGAATTCTCCTATCCACTATCCCTTAACCCCATGACGTTTCACTCCGAGGTCAAGGAATAGACGATAGGGTTAGAATTTAGGAGCTGTTTTTTTGGAGTATTCGAACGCAACCCTTGTCTCCCAGCTGTGTGCGTCACTCTTTAGTGTCCCCTGGTCTCCCAGCTATGTGCGTCAGTCTTTAGTGTCCCCTGGTCTCCCAGCTGTGTGCGTCACTCTTTAGTGTCCCCTGGTCTCCAAGCTGTGTGCGTCACATAAAGTGTCCCGCCTTTATCCAAAGCGACTTACAATAAGTGCAAAAAACATACATCTGAAAGTGCAGATTTATTCACTTCAAAGATACCATAGAGAGTTCTGGTGAATTAGTTACAAGGCCTGAGCCAAGTCATTAAGGACATAAAGGAAATAGGTTATAAAGAAAGGAGCAAATATAGAAATATAAAATCTAAATTAAACTTTTACAACATTAACCCTTAGATGCATAAGTGGGTATCTGTTGACCCGGTGAGGTGGTTTTCTTGAAGTATCTTTGTAATTACATTTTTTTATCATTTCATATTCCAGCTATTCCTCAAAAAACATGTTTTGGATATCATGCCATTCACATTTTTAAATCTAAATTGTATACATTTTAAGAAATTGTAGTTTTTGTATTACTACCCCAAGCTTCCATACTATGGAATGCCATTTAAGCCAAAATTAAATAAATAAATACATACATAAATAATTAAATAAATACATATATATATAAATATGCCTATGAAATAAATTCTGAAATAAATAAATGAGGCAATAAATATGTATACATGTACATTTAATGATACATTTATTTATTTCAAGAGACTTTTATTTCATAATGACACATTTATTTATTTCAAGAGACTTGTATTTCATAATGACACATTTATTTATTTCAGAATGTATTTCATAGGCATATTTATATATATATGTATTTATTTAATTATTTATGTATTTATTTATTTATTTAATTTAGGCTTAAATGGTATTCCATAAGTGTATGGTCCAGTCACTCGGGCATCGAAGGGTTAACAAGTTGAATGACATTTTTACCGATAATATAAGTGTAAAGGTTTTATTACGTTTCAGAATAATGTATATATTATTGGTATTTAATTATTATTATTATTAGCTAATAGCTTAAATGTGTTTTTG
Source organism: Trematomus bernacchii (assembly GCF_902827165.1). Lineage (NCBI taxonomy): Eukaryota > Metazoa > Chordata > Actinopteri > Perciformes > Nototheniidae > Trematomus > Trematomus bernacchii. The sequence goes on from NW_022987607.1 coordinate 220,959, forward strand.
TTAGCCATGTAAAAGGATTAGTCTTTATTTAAACCAAAAATGTAATCTGATTAATTTAAAATAAAAATAGTTTTTATGTTGCTGTTTTATCTACTTCCGGTTTGCATGTCAACGTGTGACGTGTTACGTTGTTGTCCGTTGGTCAGTCACTCATGTCAGTTTGTGCGCGTGCGGCTCTACGCTGAGATATGAGTCCGTTAAAACTCTGTCTTAAAATGTTCATCAAAGTTATAAAAGTAAATTAAAACGTAATATAACTGTTGTATTGTAGTGCCGAGAGAAGGGAGTCGGAGGCGGTGCATCGAAGGTGCAAATCTGTACTTTAATGAGCAGCAGAAATGCACATGCTGTCGGATCGCAGCCCGAGAAGAGAAGAGAAAGCGAAAGCGAAAGGGACACACACACAGTAGGTACCCCGGAGGTACCGTCAACATATATGTCCGTGCGGAAACAATACCCCCAACCTGTAGTTCCTGGATTGAATTATGTAACCCCGTTAATTAGTGATCACTACACAAGCCCCCCCAGAATTCAACCATGGACACAATCCTCGCGTCCGGAGGAAGCACCACAGGGGCCGAGGAGGGCGGGGCCGCCGGCGAGGGCCGGGCCATGGAACGGGCCGTCGGAAGGGGGCCGCAGGAGAGGGTAGGGGCCCCAACGAGGGCATCCCCACCGGAGGGTGGGGGGCGGGCCGCAGAAGAGGGTAGGGGCCCCCAACGAGGGCGAGGGCATCCCCACCGGAGGGTGGGGGGCGGGCCGGAACGGGCCGTCGTCAGGGGGCCGCAGAAAGCAGGGTCGCCGTGTTGCAACGTGGGGACAGGCGTGAACATCCCGGCGGTCCCCCAGCAGGGAGGAGCGCTGCCCGGCCGCAGGCGAAGGCACAGCGGCGACGGGCACTAAGTCCTCGGGGGAGGAAGGAGCCGTGTCCCCGGGAGGAGGGAGCCGTGGACAGGAGAGAGGCCAGACGGGGGCGCCGTCCGAAGCCGCCGTCGAGGCGAACCGTGAGCCGCGGTTAGAGGAGAGGCCAGGGCAGGGTCCGGGAGCGCACCACCCACGGGCCGAAAAGAAGGCCGCGGGGCGACGTCCCGAAGCCGCCGTCGAGGTGGTGAAAAAGCGAGAGGGTCCACACGAGGCCGACCAGACATGGTCGAACCTCCTCTCAGGCACCAGAAAAAGCTCAAAAGGGTCGTCCCATCCACGAACAAAAACAGGTGGGCGAAAATGCGAGAGGATCCACACAAGGCCGACCAGACTTGATCGAACCTCCTCTCAGGCACCACAAAAAACAAAACAAAAAAAACAGTCGGATGTCGACAGCCGCTAGCTGTCGTGGCTAGCCGTCGTTAGCCGTTGGTAGCTGCTAGCCGTTCTCGGCGGCCGTCAGTCGCTGGCCGGACATGCAGCCGCATGTCCCGAATAAACCCGGCACGGTCGTGTATCGGCTCCATGGAAGGCTTGCTGTCCCCCAGAGCCGAAAAGCCGTGGAAATGGCGAGCGTCGTCCACGGCCATTCCGGAGGGCGCACCGAGCCACAGTCCGTGTGCACGTGGCAGCCACGGACGTCTCCAAAAATCTCCGGCATTTCGAGAAAAACAGAGTCTGCTTTTTGCCGTGTTCGGTCCAGTCTCGGAACCTTCGCGAGACTTATGTCAGGGTCACCAATGTAGTGCCGAGAGAAGGGAGTCGGAGGCGGTGCATCGAAGGTGCAAATCTGTACTTTAATGAGCAGCAGAAATGCACATGCTGTCGGGTCGCAGCCCGAGAAGAGAAGAGAAAGCGAAAGGGACACACACACAGTAGGTACCCCGGAGGTACCGTCAACATATATGTCCGTGCGGAAACAATACCCCCAACCTGTAGTTCCTGGATTGAATTATGTAACCCCGTTAATTAGTGATCACTACAGTATCTAGTTTTTTATATATCAACTTGATTCTGTGTGAGTCCTGTTCATATCTGAGATCAATAAGTTCATTTGTTCTATGATTTTATATTTAGGCTAATTTTGAATGTCCCCAGCTATCTAACCGACCAACGGCCGTTTATAAAACGGTTATTCGTTAAATACTTTGTTGGGTAAAAGTAGAATTACTCAGATCTTGTACTTGAGTAAAAGTAGAAGTACTCAGATCTTGTACTTGAGTAAAAGTAGAAGTACTCAGATCTTGTACTTGAGTAAAAGTAGAAGTACTCAGGTCTTGTACTTGAGTAAAAGTAGAAGTACTCAGATCTTCTACTTGAGTAGAAGTATTCAGGTCTTGTACTTGAGTAAAAGTACTCAGATCTTGTACTTGAGTAAAAGTACTCAGATCTTGTAGTAAAAGTAGAAGTACTCAGATCTTGTAGTAAAAGTAGAAGTACTCAGATCGTGTACTTGAGTAAAAGTAGAAGTACCAGAGTGTAGGAATACTCTGTTACAGTAAAAGTCCTTCATTCAAAATGTTCTTCAAGTAAAAGTAGAAAAGTATTCTCATCAAAATATAGTGAAAGTAGCGACAGTAAAAGTAGTCATTGTGCAGATTGGTCCATTTCAGAATAATATATATGATATGTTTTATAATGATTGATCATGAAAGTGTTCTCAAAGCTGGTAAGGTGCAGCTAGTTTGAATGACTTTGTATACTGCAGGGTAGCTTGTGAATTTACTCCAGGTGGAACTAAAGTCTGATTTAACACTTGATTATATTTCACATCATTCATCCAGATCTGTGAAGTAACTAAAGGTAATAAATACATGTAGTGGAGTCAAAGTACACAGTAGCATGACATTGAAATACTCAAGTAAAGTACAAGTACCTCAACCTTGTACTTATCCATCTAATAATAATAAATAATTTAAACTCTTCTCACCACAAGGTGTCGCCCTCCCCAGTTCTGCCTCCTCCCTGTTTATTGAACCCAGAACACATCGCTCCACTAATCACCATAAAGATGTCTTTTAAAGCTCAAAAGCAAAGAGGGCTCACTAACCAATTTAAAAAAACGTACTAAAGGCTAAAAAAAACATTATCATCACCAAATGTAACTCCTTTTTAAGCAGTAAAGAAAGTCTCTACTGGTTCACATGAATACCTGCAGTGAGTAAACAAAGAATAGACTAACAGATAACATGGTTGTTGATGTGGTTGTGTATCTGATGGAGGAACATCATCTAGGGTTCTCCATTCATCTCCTTTGTTTTACAAAGTTGACTAAAGCTCTCAAAACTCAATGAAAGTGTGGATCAGCAGTTTGATATGTTCACATGCTACTGTGGAGGATATCATGAGGCCTGGAGGCCATCACATGTGAAACACAATATTTAATTATGATTGATGTAAATCAGTCAGATTTGACCCGAACACGACAGGACGGTTAAAAAACACGAGTCCCAACGAGTGCCAAGTGTCCCACAGAGACAACACACTGATCACACACATCCATGCAGAGCAGGAGGAAGAGGACATGAAGCTGCTGCAGCTCTCCTCAGCCTTTGATGAAGGCGAGGGGATTGGGATCACCTGAGAGAGGCTCACCTGGGGACAGACAGTTAGGGGAAGAGACACACAGTAACACAGGGCTCAGAGAAACCACCTGTCAATCATTAGCTGCTGCTTTCAGGAAGAGAGAGAGTACAGCTCTCATTCCTGTTGAGGGTTGAAGTAGAAACAGAGCTGAAACAAAGTGAAAAACAGCGTCAGGTGTTCAAACATCAACACAGGTGTTACATTTCTCTGGTAGAAGCACTGCTCAGCGTTCACAGATCGGATGTTTCAGACGCTCTCTGACTCTCTTTCTGCTTTGCTTTCATTCATTATTGCTTTCATTTCAAACGCTGAGGTCAGATATGGAAACTCTTGTGTTTTATGATATAGTTTGTCCTGATAGAAGGCCTGATGTGTGCAGAGAGCTGTACTGAACCACAACACCTTCACATACGTACACATACAGAACATCATTCAATGGATATGGACTTGGTAGTGGACATCTCCTCCAAGAACCTGATGCTTTGATAGCACACAGGTCTGTGTCAAATAACAGACTCTCACATGACTCACTCTAAAGCCAATGGCACACAGAACAGTGAGACCCTACTGCCCCCCCCCCCAGACTGCAGAGTGTCTGATCTTTAGTTTCACTTTCGATACACAACCTGAGTGAGGCAGATTCACCGAGCAACAAGTGACGCGACGCTCAGACTGAATTCTCATTGGCTCAGACGGAGCTGGTGTTACCTCCTTCTGTGTGTCTCTCTCATTGACATCCCGCTCTGCAGAAAGGACGGCTGTGTTTCTGTGGATAAAGAACCTTTCACACAGAAAGCCTCGTGAGATCAAGATGAAGATGAAGATGTTGCTGTTTCTGCTTCTCCTGGGAATAGTAGGCCCACGCTGCACATCTGCACGTGAGTCTTTTGATTCTTTACGTTGGAAAATAAGAAGTGCTTCATGTGTTTATGGGCTGTGTGAGTTTAAAGTGTGATAGTCTTAAATGGTGGTAAATGGTGTACTTCTACTCCACTACATGTATTTAATACCTTTAGTTACTTTACAGATGTGGATGAACGATGTGAAATATAATCAAGTGTTAAATCAGACTTTAGTTCCACCTGGAGTAAATTCACAAGCTACCCTGCAGTATACAAAGTCATTCAAACTAGCTGCACCTTTACCAGCTTTGAGAACACTTTCATGATCAATCATTATAAAACATATCATATATATTATTCTGAAATGGACCAATCTGCACAATGACTACTTTTACTGTCACTACTTTCACTATATTTTGATGATAATACTTTTCTACTTTTACTTGAGGGACATTTTGAATGCAGGACTTTTAGTGAAACAGAGTATTCCTACACTCTGGTACTTCTACTTTTACTAAAGTACATGATCTGAGTACTTCTACTCTTACTAAAGTACATGATCTGAGTACTTCTACTCTTACTAAAGTACAAGATCTGAGTACTTCTACTTTTACTCAAGTACATGATCTGAGTACTTCTACTTTTACTCAAGTACATGATCTGAGTACTTCTACTCTTACTAAAGTACATGATCTGAGTACTTCTACTCTTACTAAGTACATGATCTGAGTACTTCTACTCTTACTAAAGTACATGATCTGAGTACTTCTACTCTTACTAAAGTACATGCTCTGAGTACTTCTACTCTTACTACAGTACATGATCTGAGTACTTCTACTCTTACTAAAGTACATGATCTGAGTAACTTCTACTCTTACTAAAGTACATGATCTGAGTACTTCTACTCTTACTAAAGTACATGCTCTGAGTACTTCTACTCTTACTACAGTACATGATCTGAGTACTTCTACTCTTACTAAAGTACATGATCTGAGTACTTCTTCTCTTACTAAAGTACATGATCTGAGTACTTCTACTCTTACTAAAGTACATGATCTGAGTACTTCTACCTCCTCTGGGGACCATGTAATATGTAAGCAAAGCTCCCACTGGTTAATGGTGTCTGTGAAATGATAGAACACCTTTGAATATATAGTATTGATCAGGTTTGATGATGAGATCTTCCAGTCTTGAAACACATCACCCTCACACCTCTCTGCTGTGGAGCTCTATCCTTTCATTTCTTAAAGTCACAAGATGGCGTTGTTTTCCTTCTTTGGTTCAAGGCTTTTATTGGTGATAGTACATAGCTACAGTGTAGTTATGATGATGAAAATCATAGGTCACAGGCTCCTCCAACAGAGCAACACAATAACACAGAAAAATAGTAAAATAGTTATTTATAAATTATCTTTATTTCCCTTTAACTTATTGTGCACGCTATATTGTTTTATATTAGATTCAACTTTGTTGTCATTGCACAGAGTACATGTACTAAGACAACGAAATACAGTTAGCATCAAACCAAAAGTGCAGAACAAGTAGTAAAGTGCAGAGTGATGTGTAGTATAATATATATATATATATATATGAGGATATAAACAAAGTGAAGTATTTACACTATGAACAGTATAAGGAGGTATACACATTATGAATACTCTATAGATCAGGTATAAATACACACAGTGTAATACAGACTCAATACACAATAAATATGAATATATATTATAGACCGTTATTGACATTTAAAATGATATTAATACATATGAGTTGTCCATATCAAACCTAGTTGTTTTCTAAATGCAGAGAAGTGGACGTAAGTGAGAAAGTCCCTGAGTATCCAGGGGTTTGGTTTCTGACTGAAGAGCAAACAGCAGAAGAAGAAATCATATAGAACCTGCTCCCTGTCATTGCACATGAAGAAGAGAGAGATAGATCTCTGGGAAGCAAATCACAATTCAACGAGGTCAACATCAATATCAAGTTCCTGTTGTTGTTGTTTACATGTCTGCTTGACTGTAGTACTGCATACTGAGAGAACATCACACTGATACTGACATGTACTGAGAGAACTATATGATGCTGTTTAGTAGATCCATCAATCAGGAGCTGCTGTTAGTTCTGGATATTCATGTATTACAGATATATGTATTCATGTATTACAGATATATGTATTCATGTATTACAGATATATGTATTCATGTATCACAGATATATGTATTCATGTATTACAGATATATATATTCATGTTTTACAGATATATGTATTCATGTATTACAGATATATGTATTCATGTATTACAGATATATATATTCATGTATTACAGATATATGTATTCATGTATTACAGATATATGTATTCATGTTTACAGATATATGTATTCATGTTTACAGATATATGTATTCATGTTTACAGATATATGTATTCATGTATTACAGATATATGTATTCATGTATTACAGATATATGTATTCATGTATTACAGATATATGCATGGGCGTCGCAACCATTATATGAGGGTGGGACAAGTCCCCCCCACTTTTTCAAATGATTAGTTTGGACCCCCCCCACTTTTACTATGCGGAAAGTCCGTGAATCGGTCTATCCACTCGCCGCTCTTTGCAGAGCGCTGCAGTGCTTCACTATCAAATGAAATCCATTCCACTTGCTTATTGAGAGAATGCCCAAATCAATGAAACTCCGTACCATGTTTTCACTGCTACTTTGTACCAAGGCAGATTCTCACATAGCGCGCGCATGTTCAAGGAGTGATGTCATAGTTGGACAGCTCAGATTCTGTTGTATGAAGGATGCCGGTAGCGGAGGTAAGGCACACACACCAAATGTTCAGGAAATGGTTTAATACAGCGAAAATCAAAGCTGACTATCTCTTGGTTTGATATGTTTTCTCCCCCAGACAACATGGACATAAGAACATTTTTTGCAAAGAAGAGGAAAGTAAGTCATCAGCTGGTAGCAGTTAATCAGTTAACACTGTTAACTTAACAGTGATGGCGGTTGGTGGCGGCAAATGCGTCTCACTTCTGGAGAGGAGTTTCGTCTTTATGTCATGATAGAGAAATACAAATACTGAATAGTTTAGATAAGAAAAGGCATCGAAATGCGAGGTTACTAGTATTTATCATGTAAACAGGGAACATGAATAACCCGATCTCTCTGCTCATGTAAACACATCATAACCGGGATAATACTCTTAAACGGCTTACTGATGTCCATGTAGAGACGCAGTCAGTGTGTTTTACTGGAGCCTCAGTTCGATACGAGATTATTTTCTGAGTTCTTTAATTTAGGTACTCTCTCTCAAAATGGTAATGTGCATTATGTTTTAATTATACTTCTTATCATTCAGAAGCTTTTTGTGTGTGTTTATGTTTTACTGAGTGCTTATAGGCTATTTCCATCCCAGTATTCAGTTAACTATTTATTTTCTGTGCACATTACATAGACTAGCTAATATTCTACCTACTGCTTGGGACTTTTGAGTCTTCAAAATGTCCAATGTCACAGACTGGGACTTACTTTAGAGTCAGTTGTATTTACATTCAGTATGACTTGTTATGATTCAATGTGAAAGAGTATACTGCTCAATAAATAATTATCAGTTCACCACCTCTCTTGACATCTAGGCACTTGAGAGTGAGTCAGAGGCAGAATACAGGGACAGTGGAGAGAGGTCCATTGCTGAGGTGAGTGATGAAAGGGAAATGACAGTTGAGAGTAAATTGTGATGTGGACTCTCATCCCAGGATTTTAAGGAAATCAGTGGGAATATTGAACAGGAAACATTTCAGTCAAGGGGCATCATATGACCAATATAGACAGAAGAGCAACATTTATTTGAACATTTAAGTCAATGATACCATTCCTAGGTGAACTTAACATCCGTATGGAGTCAGATCAGTCTCAATATTAATAAATGCTCACAGAAGGATTCACAAATGTATTTTGCGATTTATATATAAATGACTCTCCACAACAATATCTCTCAATGCACTCACAAATATTTATTGTTGTATATAAATGTACAAAAAAATGGGCATTTAAACTGCTTTTTATTAATTCAAAGACGGCTCTGAATTAATAATCAACTATGTTTCCTTTCTTTACTACTGAAATTACAAAATGTACCCATCATTTTCCTCATGCTAGTATAGCCACATAAAAGTATCAAACCACCTGTTAAAATGCACCAGAATACAAGAAATCTATATTTTTTTTCGCCCCAACACCCCCCGTTAAAAATGTCCCCCCCACATTCAGGATGCTTCCTACGCCCATGGATATATGTATTCATGTATTACAGATACACGTATTCATGTATTACAGATATATGTATTACAGATATATGTATTCATGTATTACAGATACATGTATTCATGTATTACAGATATATGTATTCATGTATTACAGATATATGTATTCATGTTTACAGATATATGTATTCATGTATTACAGATATATGTATTCATGTATTACAGATATATGTATTCATGTTTACAGATATATGTATTCATGTATTACAGATATATGTATTCATGTATTACAGATATATGTATTCATGTATTACAGATATATGTATTCATGTATTACAGATATATGTATTCATGTATTACAGATATATGTATTCATGTATCACAGATATATGTATTCATGTATTACAGATATATGTATTCATGTATTACAGATATATTTATTCATGTATTACAGATATATGTATTCATGTATTACAGATATATGTATTCATGTATTACAGATATATGTATTCATGTATCACAGATATATGTATTCATGTATTACAGATATATGTATTCATGTATTACAGATATATTTATTCATGTATTACAGATATATGTATTCATGTATTACAGATATATGTATTCATGTATCACAGATATATGTATTCATGCAGGTGGATGAGCAGAAAGGCCACGCTCTGAGAGATTCAGGGTTTCTCTGACACTTTGAACAAACACTTTATTTCAAACTGAAACGTCCCGCTCCGATCAAAATAAATAACGGCTGATCAAATATCTTTGATCCAGCAAATATTTGAAGTTTTAACAGAGAGTTAGATTTGTGGGTACTTGCTGAATCTTTGATTATCTTAAATAGTGGGAGTTGAACTTGAATATAATATTTCACATCAAGAGATGTGTCAGAGAGAGACTGGATCAGAGCTTTGGTATTCCTGATGGTTTTATAACATCATTAAAAAGTATTTTCCAAACCTCAGGAAGAAGAAATAAATGATCTGATAAAGACTGTAAACTTCAAATGATGCTTAAAAAACTAAACTGGAGTTTCTCTTCTGATTAAGAAATGATGCCTGTTTCCTATCAACGACATTCAGGTCCTCTCACGCAGGATTTACACATTTATTAATAATAATAATCATTTCAAACTCTTCTGGAACATAAATGTGTCTTTACTTTTGTTTCTGTTTTAATATAATGCACAAACAGATGATTTGATGTCTTGGCTGTGATTTTGTGCAGAAAGAGAACAGTTTATTTATAACGACTGAAGTTATTACTTTATTATTCTCTCTCAGGGACTCACTCTCTGAAGTATTTCTACACTGCGTCCTCTGGAGTCCCAAACTTCCCAGAGTTTGTGATTGTTGGGTTGGTTGATGAAGTTGAGATGGTGCACTACGACAGCAACACCAAGAGAGCAGAACCCAAACAGGACTGGATGAACAACATCACAGAAGAGGATCCTCAGTACTGGGAGAGGGAGACTCAGATCTCTCTGGGTCAACAGCAGGGCTTCATAAACAACATTGAAGTTGCAAAGCAGCGCTTCAACCAAACTGGAGGTTAGTTCATGTTTCACCTTCTACTGATAATATGTTGTTTATATCTTCATCCTGTACACACAGCAACATCCCTGCTGCTTTCTGAAAGGATGGAGCAGGAGCCACTAACGCTGAGAATTCATTCATTCATGCATTCATTCATTCATTCATTCATTCTGCAAAGCAGAAGCCTAAGAGATCTTAAGAGAAGAGCGAGGGAAGAGAAGATAGCGAGAGATAGAGAGAGCGATCGAGACGCTCGCGTCTACTCTCGTAGGTGCTCCTAGTATGTCTCTTCTCTCTCTCGATCAATCCTCTAGTCTCTCCCTCGCTTAGTCTACTCTCACTCATCTCTCCTCTCTCTCTCTATCTATCTCTCTCTCTCTCTCTCTCTCTCAGGTGTCCACATTAACCAGAGGATGTACGGCTGTGATTGGGATGATGAGACTGGTGAGGTCAAAGGTTATGAACACTTTGGTTTTGATGGAGAAGACTTCCTGATACTGGACCTGGAGACAGAGTCATACATCGCTCCAAGACCACAGGCTGTCCTCACCAAACAGAGGTGGGAGAAGAACAAAGGTTTGATGGCCCAGAACAAGAACTACTTCACCAAGGAGTGTCCTGAGTATCTGAAGAAGTATGTGAACCTTGGGAGGAGCTCTCTGATGAGAACAGGTAGAGTCACATGACCTGATGGAGTTTCATAAACACCTCCATGTTCATGTCTCCTGTGTTTCTGACATTACAACACATGTCTCACTCTGTGTCTCACTCTGTGTCTCACTCTGTGTCTCACTCTCTGTCTCACTCTGTGTCTCACTCTGTGTCTCACTCTCTGTCTCACTCTGTGTCTCACTCTGTGTCTCACTCTCTGTCTCACTCTGTGTCTCACTGTGTCTCACTCTGTGTCTCACTCTGTGTCTCACACTGTGTCTCACTGTGTCTCACTCTGCGTCTCACTCTGTGTCTCACTCTGTGTCTCACTCTGTGTCTCACTCTGTGTCTCACTCTGTGTCTCTCACTCTCTGTCTCACTGTGTCTCACTCTGAGTCTCACACTGTGTCTCACTGTGTCTCACTCTGCGTCTCACTCTGTGTCTCACTCTGAGTCTCACACTGTGTCTCACTCTGCGTCTCACTCTCTGTCTCACTCTCTGTCTCACTCTGTCTCACTCTCTGTCTCACTCTGTCTCACTCTGTGTCTCACTCTGAGTCTCACACTGTGTCTCACTCTGCGTCTCACTCTCTGTCTCACTCTGTCTCACTCTGTGTCTCACTGTGTTTTTTTTCTTTTTACCAGTTTTCTGTCTTTCAATGTAACATTTTGCAATTGCATTTTGTTAAAGAAAAGTTATTATTATGGGATATGGAGACAGAAAACACCATTTAGGATTTAAAACCGAAATACTCATTTAAAAAAACTGGAACTACAAAATGTTTGGCATATTTCTTTAATAAGGAACTTAAACTGTTATTTTATAATCAGATGTGTTGGAATTAACTTTCTTTTGATCAACTATTCAGTGAATGGTACTATAGCACTACACAGTGCAGTGGAGATAAATCAAACTTAATATTCTTGTCGATATAGATGAAGTAATGACTATTTTTCAGATAAATAAATGAATTGTTTTCACATTTAAATGTCAAGAAATAGAAAAAGATCTTAATTTCCAAAAGTCTAAGAGGAAATATTCAACGTGCTTCTTTAATCTGAACAACACTAAACAGTATTTGATATTAAATTATATAAAACTGAGAAGAAAGTCTTTATTTAACCAATTTCTCTGAAACACTGACTCTGTGTTCTCCTTCAGTGATGCTCACAGTACATCATAACTCCCTGTAGTGATATCACTGTGAGTCAATAACCTCTAAAGTGTGTTTGTGCAGAGATCCCCTCAGTGTCTCTGCTCCAGAAGTCCCCCTCCTCTCCAGTCAGCTGCCACGCTACAGGTTTCTACCCGGACAGAGCCCTCATGTTCTGGACCAGAGACGGAGAGGAGCTTCACGACAACGTGGACCACGGAGAGATCCTGCCCAACCACGACGGATCCTTCCAGATGAGCGTGGACCTGGACGTCTCCTCATTCCCCGCTGAACACTGGGACAAGTACCGATGTGTGTTCCAGCTCTCTGGGGTGAAGGAGGACCACGTCATCGTACTGGACTCAGCTGTGATCAGGACCAACAGAGGTAAGACTGCATCACAACGGCTCAACGGTTACTAACAATCAACAGACCCTGACAACATGTCATAGTCTCTCTCTCCTGAAACATGGGTCTCAGGAGAGAGAGACTAAGAATGGTTCAAGACAAACCCAGCATGACACCACGAGGAGAAAGGGGCCCTTCAGGAGCCTCAGACCTGATGCCCATCCTGAAGAAGCTTCCTTCCTCCGTTCAGATTGAGACTTCCTGTTGTTTCTGCTCCACAGGGAATCCCCTCCTCCTCCTCCTCATCATCGGTGCTGCAGTGGCTGCTCTCGCTCTCCTCATCGCTGGGATTGTATTCCTGGTTTACAGGAAGAGGAACGGTGAGAGACCAATCAGAAACCTTGTCTCATGAGTTCTCAGGGTTGTTAATGTAAGGCTTTGAGGTAGCAGATCAAACTCAGAGCTCAGTGTAATGTGGATATGGAAAGCACTTGGTGTGTTTTCTACAGGGATGATCAGTGTGGTCTAGTTCCTTGTTGTGTACGGGACGGTGGATTGAAACACTTTCTCTGCTTTTCCTTTCAGCCAATAAAAACCCTCCCTCTCCTGCCTCCAGCTCTGAGCTCACTGAGAGACTGAACCAGCCATCAGAGTGAGGGGCTTCACATCAACTCTCCACCTGTTGCTACAGAGCTCTTTCTCTGCTCTCAAACCTCTCCAGCTGCAGCTTTAGAGTTCAAACCCTTCTGCAGAGTGACCTCAGAAAGGCACGATGCTTTCAGAAACACAAATATTAGAAAGATCAATGACATCAGTTCAATAAAATAGTGTAACACCGATTAGAAACATTCACCTGTAGATCAGAAGCAGATCAGAGAAGTGACTCATGTTCTGTTCTGTGTCTTTAGGGTTATGCATCAGGGGGCGCTGCCACCACATTCTCCCCGTAAACTGTTCATTATTCATCATCTGATCAATAACTGATCACCTGATCAATAACTGATCATCTGATCAATAACTGATCATATTAGAGTTTGGAAATCAAGCAATAGCTCATTGATTGGAAAACAGAGGAATCATGTTATTTGGATCATTTGGGTTTCACACACACTCACACACACACACACACACACACACACACACACACACACACACACACACACACAGGTAGCAGCGAGTGATATTGATTTCCCTTTCTGAGCTTTTCTAAATGAATCAGAAGTGTCTTTATTTATAACATGTCTCTTGAATTGGTTTTAAAACATAATAGTGTGTGATTTTGATAATGTTGCTATGATTTAGGGACAGGGAGGTTTTGTGTACAGAGCCAGCGGACTGTGACGTTCTCTTTAGTTTGGGGTTCAGAGGTGAACGTGACATGAAGTCGCTCTGCATTGTTAACCCTTTCCTGTCCGTGTTTCACTTTCCAATAAAAACCCATCTCCCAAATGTCCGTCTTCTCGTCTTTCCATCAACACATGTATTGGTTTCTACTAGCGTCTCAGACACTAGAGGAAAGTGGATTTGATGTGAAACTAAAGATCCAATGGTTTACTGCTTTCTAAAAAGAAACAAATGGAAATGTTCTCTAATGGAGGAACATGTAACAAAATAAAGTAACTCTGAGTGATGTATTGATCTCTGTAATGTGTGTGTTATCAGTGTGTGTCGCTGCACTCAGCTGTTCTCAGAGCTCCTGCTTCAGAAACCTGTTGAGGTGAAATCTGCCCGGCAACTGATGACGTTACCATGACGACTGGGAATAATACAGTTCTGTGTTGTTAGGAACATTTAGTGAGGCTCAAACATTACCTTTGGGTTTCCATTGATCTGAAGTCATTTCCATCAGAGACACTTTCACTTACAAACTCAATCACATTTAGAAACCTGTCAATACTTCCTTTAGTTACCTTTTCATATTGATCACCTTTATTTACCTTTTCATATTGATCACCTTTATTTTACCTTTTCATATTGATCACCTTTAGTTACCTTTTCATATTGATCACCTTTATTTACCTTTCCATATTGATCACCTTTATTTACCTTTCCATATTGATCACCTTTATTTACCTTTCCATATTGATCACCTTTATTTACCTTTTCATATTGATCACCTTTATTTACCTTTTCATATTGATCACCTTTATTTACCTTTTCATATTGATCACCTTTATTTACCTTTCCATATTGATCACCTTTATTTACCTTTTCATATTGATCACCTTTATTTACCTTTTCATATTGATCACCTTTATTTACCTTTCCATATTGATCACCTTTATTCACCTTTCCATATTGATCACCTTTATTTACCTTTCCATATTGATCACCTTTATTTACCTTTTCATATTGATCACCTTCATTTACCTTTTCATATTGATCACCTTCATTTACCTTTCCATATTGATCACCTTTATTCACCTTTCCATATTGATCACCTTTATTTACCTTTCCATATTGATCACCTTTATTTACCTTTCCATATTGATCACCTTTATTCACCTTTCCATATTGATCACCTTTATTTACCTTTTCATATTGATCACCTTTATTTACCTTTTCATATTGATCACCTTTATTTACCTTTTCATATTGATCACCTTCATTTACCTTTTCATATTGATCACCTTTATTTACCTTTTCATATTGATCACCTTTATTTACCTTTTCATATTGATCACCTTTATTTACCTTTTCATATTGATCACCTTTATTTACCTTTTCATATTGATCACCTTTATTTCCCTTTCCATATTGATCACCTTCATTTACCTTTTTATATTGATCACCTTTATTTACCTTTCCATATTGATCACCTTCATTTACCTTTTCATATTGATCACCGTTATTTGCCTCCTCTTTTCATATTGATCACCTTTCATTTCATTTCATTTCAAACCTTTATTTAACCAGATTGGTCCCATTGAGATCATAGATCTCTTTTTCTCTGTCATCATCCTTTTGGACCTGTCTGCTGCATTCGACACAGTGAACCATCAGATCCTCCTTCGCACTCTCCAAGAACTTGGAGTTTCAGGCTCTGCACTTTCCCTCCTCACCTCATACCTCAAAGACCGCACCTACAGGGTAACTTGGAGAGGGTCCGAGTCCGACCCTTGACAATTATCTACAGGGGTCCCTCAGGGGTCTGTCCTCGGTCCCCTCCTCTTCTCTCTGTACACAAACTCGCTCGGATCAGTCATTAGACCGCATGGTTTTTCATGCTCGCTGCACCCACACTGCGAGGTGGACCCAAGTTCCCATCAGCGTGGGTTTGCTATCCTGGCTCCAAAATGGTGGAATGAGCTCCCCATTGACATCAGGACAGCAGAAAGCTTACATATCTTCCGGCGCAGACTGAAAACTCATCTCTTTCGAATCCACTTTGAGCGATAGAATGACTAACTAAGCACTTATATACTAACTAAGGACTGGCTTATCTAAAGCCAGTTGAGTAGCACTTGAAATGTTTTAGCTCTATGAAACATGATGTACTTATATGATTCTGTTTTCTTCAAGTTTGTATCTTCTTGGTCGAATGCACTTATTGTAAGTCGCTTTGGATAAAAGCGTCAGATAAATGTATTGTAATGTAATGAAAATCAAGCAGATCAAAGTTCACGTCTATCAAATATATTGCTCATAAATATGGTTTTATTTCTGAGATAACAGAAAGCAGGAAATGAGGTTTGGCACACCCTGCGTCTCCGGGCTCACATTTCACCAGCAACCGGAAACATCAAAACCATGATGTCATCATCAGGTGACACATCGACCAAATCCATCGCCATGTTGTCAACAGGTGTGTGAATCCACAAAATGGAGACTGGAGGTTTCAGAGAGGAATATAAAGACTGATCTGTAGAGAGTGATCTGTAGAGAGTGATCTGTAGAGAGTGATCTGTGAGAGTGTTTAGGATAGGACTGAAGGATCAGAGGAAATACACTAAAATAAGATAAGAAGTACTTTATTGATCCCAATTTGAGAAATGTTTGCGTTGCAGCATCAAAAGTCATGGCATTATACACTACAAATTATAAGACTAGAAATAAACAATCCAAAATGTAAACATCTCAATAGAAATAAAATAGCATTTACATTTTTTTATATATATATACATTGAATTACAAATGTCCGGTAACAAAATATAAAGCAGGATATGATAAATACATCAGTATGTGAGGAATGGAATATTAAATATTAGATTGAATATAAATGTAAAATGTACGGTGTGATTTATATCTTATAAAGAAGCAATCAAATCCTTTCAGAACAAACCAAAGTGCTGGTGTACGTTGTTAGAAAGTGTGTTTCTCCATGTGACTCAGAGACAGCTCTCTCTCAGCATTCTGACTGAGGAACCTGTCGCTCCTCACCTGGTTATAAACTGATTGTGTTTGTTTTGGGTCATTGCATGTTTCTCTGTGCCAAGCAGCTTTTGCCTAACCCGTTCTCCAGCAGCTGGAAAGTCCCTGCTCTCCTTCCCTTTCTGTCTGGTGACTCAGCCGGGCTGTTCTGCTCCAGATATCTCATGTTGTATTTACTGTCTCTGAAACACAGCAACACGTGCAGACAGACTCATTACAGGAGGGTACAAGAGGCTTTGAGATGAGCTTCCTGCAACCTGAGACTCTGAGGCAGCAGGAACACAGACCACTCCTTTGCTTTGCAGCCTCGCTTCCTCACCTCGTCTCCTTTGCTTTGCAGCCTCGCTTCCTCACCTCGTCTCCTTTGCTTTGCAGCGTCGTTTCCTCACCTCGTCTCCTTTGCTTTGCAGCCTCGCTTCCTCACCTCGTCTCCTTTGCTTTGCAGCGTCGCTTCCTCACCTCGTCTCCTTTGCTTTGCAGCCTCGCTTCCTCACCTCGTCTCCTTTGCTTTGCAGCGTCGCTTCCTCACCTCGACTCCTTTGCTTTGCAGCGTCGCTTCCTCACCTCGACTCCTTTGCTTTGCAGCGTCGCTTCCTCACCTCGACTCCTTTGCTTTGCAGCCTCGCTTCCTCACCTCGTCTCCTTTAGTTGAACAATGAGTTCAAACAGACAGGAAACATGCTGTAACAACTATTAGAAAAGGATTCAAAAGTGCCATTAATCATCTGCACAAATACATGCAGTATATTTGACCTTCTTCACTTACAACCCACTACAGTTCAGTACTTCTACTTTTACTAAGTACAAGATCTGAGTACTTCTACTTTTACTAAGTACAAGAGTACTGTGTGTGTGTGTGTGTGTGTGTGTGTGTGTGTGTGTGTGTGTGTGTGTGTATGTGTGTGTGTGTGTGTGTGTGTGTGTGTGTGTGTGTGTACTTCTCCCAGAATAAAAACAGAATACTGTTTGTTGCTGCTTCCCTCCAGGATCAATAAATCTCTTATCTTGATTGAACTGTGGTTGTATAAAACTTGAAGGTATTTGTATTGATCAGGTATTTGTATTTGTATTGATCAGGTATTTGTATTGATCAGGTATTTGTATTGATCAGGTATGTGTATTGATCAGGTATTTGTATTGATCAGGTATGTGTATTGATCAGGTATGTGTATTGATCAGGTATGTGTATTGATCAGGTATTTGTATTGATCAGGTAGTATTTGTATTGATCAGGTAGATGTTGATGCTGTTCTCTCTTCAGGTGAACCCCCGCTGTCTCTCTGTGACTCCCCTCATTTCCCCTGAGAGTGACAGAGCACTATTTATTTCCTGCTGCGCAGTTCACAGCCTGAGTCTGAGCAACAGCTCCCCTGCTGGTTGAGTTCGGAACTGTTCCCAGCAGTCACGTGATTTCCTGTAAACAGTCCCACCAGCAGGAGGTGAAAAACATCCATGGGTGAAACCACTGCTCCTGAGCGCCATCTAGTGGGAACAACTGGAACTTAAACAACAAAGACGTGTGCAGATCTTGATGTCTCCAGTGTGTGGTTCAGGTCCAGAGGAAGTGAAGCTTCATCACAGCAGGGGACAGAAGAGGGTTTTAGGGTCAGAACCAGAGCACATTCTCACAATGTTTTCACCACACTTCCTTATTTATTGATTGTAAATATTCTACTTGTCATCAGTGTGAGCCCGGACATGTTGAGACCCCAACGTTTATTGATTAGCCTGTCCTCCTCCAAAAAACGACCAAATAGGTCGATTGTTCAGCAGCTTATTACGATTAACCCTCTCTGGCAAATCCTAAATTGTAGGATAGTTTCGCCATTAAAATGCTTTTTGATTAGATTTCTAGCGAGAAGTGTATATTGTACTTTTTGTACGTCCAGTGGATGTGTAGGATCTATAGTTTGATAGATATTACGAAGATGATTTGAGGTCTCGTCAGGAGAACGTGTATATACTACGTCTTTCCCCACAGTGTCCATGTAAAGTTGGCGTCAACCCTCACGGGGTGAAAATAATTTCCGGTCTCGAAGTTTTCATAATAAAACCGGAAGTATTCCCCTCACTGTCAAATTATTTCACAGTGATATATCTGCAGTACTCATCCACTAAAAAACATCAGTTTGATACTGCAAGGAGACTTATATTGTAAAGAGAAATTGAAGATGTTGTTTAATTGCTGATCCACGTCACGTATTCAGTTTCCGTGGCATTTCTTCCAGTTTGTCTAGAAGTCTTCTAATCAAGGCTCTATAAATAGAGAACTACGGCAGATGTGTAATATTTAATGCAGCCGAGCCGTGTATTACAATGCCGTTATGTGATGACTTCCAAAGAGAAAAGCAAGAACACTCTGAATAAAGTATTATTTAATTTTTTTAAATATTTTCGGATTTCACATCGCATAAACACCATATCCCAGCGTGCATTGTGGCTAAACAATCCAATCACCGAGCTTGAACGATAGCTGAGGATTATGGGTAGTTAGATGTTTTAGCAAAACCTCTGAAAAAAGAAATGTGTCTCTCAGAAAGGGAAAAACACAAAAGCATTGCACACAATTTAAACCAATCAATATTGTGTAATTAACAAGGATAAACTGATGTTCTTTAGTGGATGAGTACTGCAGATATCACTGTGTAATCATTTGACAGTGAGGGGAATACGGTTTACTATGAAAACTTAGAGACCGGAAATACTGTTTTCACCCCGTGAGGGTTGACGCTAACTGTACATGGACGCTGGTCAATAGATATGAAGAGGGGGAAAGACGGAGAATATACACGTTCTCCTGGCGAGACCTCAAATCATCTTCATAATATCTATCAAACTATAGATCCTACACATCCACTGGACGTAGATCCTAAAACTACCATATACACTTCTCGCTAGAAATGTAATCAAAAAGCATTTTAATGGCCAAACTATCCTACAATTTAGGATTTTCCAGAGAGGGTTATTTGTGAATATACGACCCTCCGGAGCGTTTGCAATCAACGGGAGCATCAGAGGTCGAAAACTTTAAAACGTGATTATAGGTCGTAATAAGGGCTTGAACAATCGACCTATTTGGTCGTAAGAGTTGGAGGACTTGTTGTTCTATTTACATGTATATAGACTTCTTGTCATCAGTGTGAACCCGGACATGTTGAGACCCCAAAGTTTAATGATAGAAATGTAGAGTAGGGTCTCCAGCTCATAGAACCTGCCGGATGTTAACCTGCTGCATGCTTTTCAGATGTGTAATTAAGTAAATCATTTGTTTATATATAATTTGTAAGTCAATAATATTTTTGCGTCACTTTTTAGTGTCCCCTGGTCTCCCAGCTGTGTGCGTCACTCTTTAGTGTCCCCTGGTCTCCCAGCTGTGTGCGTCACTCTTTAGTGTCCCCTGGTTTCCCAGCTGTGTGCGTCACTCTTTACAATATGGTCTAGCTGCGGCCACGGACAGTACACGACACTACACGACACGCCCACTACACGACACGCCCACCTGACACGACACTACGGTGGCTGAGAGACATTACCGTACATGGCAGATTAAAAGCGAATTGACGACACTTATTATTATTGAGATCGTACATCGCAGATTAAAAACGAATTGCAAATGTTATTGTAGCATTTTAAGCAACTATTAGGCAAATAAATTAATAACCTAGTCTATCCGTTTGAGACACAACAGTATAACTTTCAACCCAAATCATTTTGTCAACAAACGGTGGTTTAGTCAACTTTTTTTTAATATATAAAATAGGTATTAATGAGATGATCTATTGATTATGTTTGTCTAACTGCTACACATGTATTTTATACATAAATGTAGATATTTGTGAACATCTAAATATAGTTGTTAAAGGTTTTAAGATATACATAATCACATCATGGGGTCATTAAGGAACAAATTAGGAGGGCCAGTCAGGCCACTAATGAGCTCAATCATTCACATGTATTATTATTACTTTATAAATTAAAAGTACTAGGGGTCTATTACAAAACCTTTGAAGGAATCGCATAAATTAAAATAAATGTATGGCAAGTATGATCAAATTAACATAATGTCAAGATATAGCCAATAGACAATCAACATGCTTTGAATATAAAGGAAGAAGAACAATAAACAGATGAACATTTAGGTTTTATGTGTAAATTGTGAACAAACCATCTTAATACAACTGGCAGTCTAAGACAGCAAACTAAGCTTCTTTAACTGCTGCTAGAACACTGTTTTACCATGGGGTATTTCTAACAAGACCAAAAAGATATACAAGGCTTCCAAAACAGAAGAAACCAACTCAATACAGTATTTTAATTTCCTTCAAAACGACAAAAGCACTAATAAAAACCAAATAACAATAACATAAAGGAAAAGTAATTGAAGTGGTTGCCTGTTGTAAATACCTTGGTATCTGGCTTGATGATTGTCTCTTCTCTAATAAGTCAAAGATATGTTTACTGTATATTATAAAAATGCTTGTCATGTAGGCATACTGGAGATGGGAAGGCTTTAGTCAGTGTTGTAGCTGAGATTCTTACCGTTCCAATGATGTATTAATAATAACTTGGATTTATATAGCGCCTTTCATGAGACCCAAGGTCGCTTTAAAAAGAACAGGAGTAGAAACAAACATAACAAAAGGCAGTTAGACGAACAGTTAGACAGACAACACAAATAGATTTGGGGCCAAAGACCTTGGCAGACTTGAGGGCCCTTTTGAAGGCGTCAAGCGTGGGGATGTTGCAGATCTCCGCAGGGAGAGCGTTCCAGAGAGTGGGGGCTGCCATACTGAAGGCTCTGTCCCCGAAGGATCGCAGGTTGGTGCGGGGGGCCAGAGTCTGAAGACCGCAGGTTCCGGGGTAGGGCATGTGGGAATTGTATTGATTTGATACAAGCAAGCCAGTGTTTCATTGTGTACTTTCAACTACAGTATATGGTCCGGCAAGTTCAGCATGCACTGCATTCACTGTGATGAATATACAATAAGACACTGATACCGTTTTCCTCAATGAACATTTATTATTGAACAGAACATCATGTGAAAAATGTTCCTCTTTAGTTGTAGGCTACAAAAACAACATGTTGTGGTTTTGCGCTTTGACATCAAAATGTTGGGGGCTGTGGAAATATTGTGCCATGTTGCTGCAGCAGCCGGAGCCATCACTGGAGCGGCCGTCGGAGCCATCACTGGAGCGGCCGTCTGGGCCATCACTGGAGCGGCCGTCGGGGCCATCACTGGAGCGGCCGTCGGGGCCATCACTGGAGCGGCCGTCGGGGCCATCACTGGAGGAGTCGTTGTGGTTGCTGGGGCCGCCGCCAACGTAGTTGGATGTTCAGTGCAGCAGTTTTTAAAGTGACTAATAAACATCTCCTTTCTCCCAATGATTCTTGGGCAAAAGCCACAGTGATAATGGCTGCTGGCCACACATTTGAGATGGCATTTATAAACATTATAACCTAAAAAAAAGAGACAGAAAGTGGTTTAGAGGATTCTAGAAACAAACCAACATGAATTTCTTGTAAATATGCAATTTGAAACAAGGTGTTTGTGCGAGAGCAATAAATAATCATGTCACCAACAATAATATTTTTGCCTATAAACTGATTTTTTGCAGATTGAATGTGTGATTATGCTCATATTGTGCCTACCCCAAATAAGGATATTTTTCCAGCATTATTAACACTTCATAACCTGAATATAAATCTAATTTTTAATGTTCAATTTATAATTCAAAATGAATTTACACCAAGGATGTCCTGGGGCACAGAAATAACACATGTATCCATAATGTGTGAGGCATTAAACACATCTAACAAGTAACATGTAATGTAATGTGATGAAGTATACAATGATCATATAGAATTATAGATGTACTTACCTCCATATTTCACAAGTGCCCTCTGGTGGCTCTGCAAATGAACCATCAGACCAGGGTATGACCCGGTCCTTTCACAAAATGGACACTGGAAGGTGTCCGAGTCCAATTTGTTGAGCTCTGGGCGTGCTCCATCACGGAGTGTTGTGTTGTTTGTCTATAGGTGAATAAAATAGAATACAATTTCAGTGACTTTAATATTGGAAATAGTTAACTCCTTAAACAAGCAGCAATGGACTGGCCTGTATAATCCTATGGGACAAAGCTGGTCATACTTCCTCACTTTCAGAAGGTAACCCTTTAACTGCCAGCGCCACCATTTGGTAGAGCACATTTTGTGTCTTGATATCTTGTTGAAAAAAAAAAAAAGTTTAACTCCATCTGATTCAGCCAGCTCTACCTTTTTGGTTGACATGTTATGCACAAAACAACCTCTAGATGTCACTGTGGTTCGAACAGAAAGCCCTTCAGCTAGTTTAAATCTTTATATATACGGTCTATGGTTTAAATGTCAGGCCTACAGCATGGCCACAAACCCCATCTAAAAACAGAGGCCTGATTGCATCCACCTGGGTTACTTGGCTCTACCCAATAACTATATATCATTTAACTTTAAACCACACTTAAAATAATAATATAATTATACATATGTGCATGTCAGTATAGCAGCTAATACATGTTTTTTTTTTAAAACATTCAAATGTGAAAGACACCTTCAATGAATATTTAAATCAGATTCTTGTAAAAATGCGAGTACATGCATTGTTCCATCTGTCAAGCTAAAATATATACATATATCTTAGCTCTTAGCTTGACATGCTAACTGAACGAGCATGTTCAGTTAGCATATATGCTAACTGAACGTCGAGCATGTCAAGCTAAGAGCTAAGATATATATATATTTATATGTATTCCATTCCTTTACATTTAATATTTAAAATACAAATTAGCTAAATAAACACAATTACACTGCGCTAAACAGCCACATCGACAAACAAACGAGAACCTAAATAGTATGTAATTATATCTAAAACCACAATACGTTAATGACCTGTACTCGGTGCGCCATATTGTTTGTCTGTTCTCTGAACCTCATGTCTCTTTAAATATCCTTGCATCAGCGTCAGTGTCGTCAATTCGCTTTTAATCTGCCATGTATGGTAATGTCTCTCAGCCACCGTAGTGTCGTGTCAGGTGGGCGTGTCGTGTAGTGGGCGTGTCGTGTAGTGTCGTGTACTGGCCGCGGCCGCAGCTAGGTTGCATTCGAATAGTCCATTTAGCTTAGGAACCTTCCTAACGGAGTGAAATGACCCGGAAGTCCCTCAGTGGCAGCCATGATAAGTGCCGTTCGAATTCTCTAAATTAAAAGGAAAGGAGGTTTCAAACTTCCTTTATAACCTCCTTTAGCCTAGGAACCACTGGACCTCCCTAACCGAAAGGAGAGGAGAAAATGCTGCCCCACAATGCCTTGCGGCCGCAGCATTTGCCGTCACACAACAGTCGGCCGTTCACGGAAACAACCGATTATGAACGAGAAATGATATCATGAAAGTTACGGTGCTTATTAAGCATTTTAAAACGTATGTGGTAAGTTGCCAAAGTGCTTTGTTTTGAACGTTCATCAGTATTATAATCAAAAAGAGAAATATGAACGTTAGTTTTTACTGAAATGATCAAATAAAGTCAACATTTCACAGTCTTTACTGAGCTGTGTGGGGTTTGTTCAACTTTTAAAAGATGTTTGAATGGTGATATACACAGTGATAGATGTTAAGGACTAACGTTTATAATAAATACATTTGTATTGATTTGAAGATCTTTTCATACAATCATATGTATTGGGATCATTTGTATTAATGTGGACCGGAGGGAGAGGGTGACGAGCATAAGTTTCACTTTCCTTTTTTATTTCAATTCCAACTTTGGTCATGAAGAATATGTTTCTCTGTTGTCCCCGTTCATAAAGCATAAAACAACAGCATCAGAGCACGGTGCAGAGTCTCTAGATGAGTTTACAGTAGTCCCTCGTTCTTATTAAACATCCATGTTGTAGTCCGCTGTATAGAAAACTGTAGTTTCCATAGTTTCCCCACAGCAGCAGGCGCACATTTATGACCTCCGCTGGCGCATCATAAACACGTCGGATAGTGAAAGTGCAGTCGGATTCTCTAAAGTGCCGCAGTCTCTTCTCCTAAATCCTTTTGAATTCTCCTATCCACTATCCCTTAACCCCGTGACGTTTCACTCCGAGGTCAAGGAATAGACGATAGGGTTAGAACTTAGGAGCTGTTTTTTTGGAGTATTCGAACGCAACCAGAGACCCTTCTCACTCTTTAGTGTCCCCTGGTCTCCAGCTGTGTGCGTCACTCTTTAGTGTCCCCTGGTCTCCCAGCTGTGTGCGTCACTCTTTAGTGTCCCCTGGTCTCCAAGCTGTGTGCGTCACTCTTTAGTGCCCCCTGGTCTCCCAGCTGTGTGCGTCACTCTTTAGTGTCCCCTGGTCTCCCAGCTGTGTGCGTCACTCTTTAGTGTCCCCTGGGTTGCGTTCGAATACTCCAAAAAAACAGCTCCTAAGTTCTAACCCTATCGTCTATTCCTTGACCTCGGAGTGAAACGTCACGGGGTTAAGGGATAGTGGATAGGAGAATTCAAAAGGATTTAGGAGAAGAGACTGCGGCACTTTAGAGAATCGACTGCACTTTCACTATCCGACGTGTTTATGATGCGCCAGCGGACGTCATAAATGTGCGTCTGCTGCTGTGGGGAAACTATGGAAACTACAGTTTTCTATACAGCGGACTACAACATGGATGTTTAATAAGAACGAGGGACTACTGTAAACTCATCTAGAGACTCTGCACCGTGCTCTGATGCTGTTGTTTTATGCTTTATGAACGGGGACAACAGAGAAACATATTCTTCATGACCAAAGTTGGAATTGAAATAAAAAAGGAAAGTGAAACTTATGCTCGTCACCCTCTCCCTCCGGTCCACATTAATACAAATGATCCCAATACGTATGATTGTATGAAAAGATCTTAAAATCAATACAAATGTATTTATTATAACGGTTAGTCCTTAACATCTATCACTGTGTATATCACCATTCAAACATCTTTTAAAAGTTGAACAAACCCCACACAGCTCAGTAAAGACTGTGAAATGTTGACTTTATTTGATCATTTCAGTAAAAACTAACGTTCATATTTCTCTTTTTAATTATAATACTGATGAACGTTCAAAACAAAGCACTTTGGCAACTTACCACATACGTTTTAAAATGCTTAATAAGCACCGTAACTTTCATGATATCATTTCTCGTTCATAATCGGTTGTTTCCGTGAACGGCCGACTGTTGTGTGACGGCAAATGCTGCGGCCGCAAGGCATTGTGGGGCAGCATTTTCTCCTCTCCTTTCGGTTAGGGAGGTCCAGTGGTTCCTAGACTAAAGGAGGTTATAAAGGAAGTTTGAAACCTCCTTTCCTTTTAATTTAGAGAATTCGAACGGCACTTATCATGGCTGCCACTGAGGGACTTCCGGGTCATTTCACTCCGTTAGGAAGGTTCCTAAGCTAAATGGACTATTCGAATGCAACCCGGGTCTCCCAGCTGTGTGCGTCACTCTTTAGTGTCCCCTGGTCTCCCAGCTATGTGCGTCAGTCTTTAGTGTCCCCTGGTCTCCCAGCTGTGTGCGTCACTCTTTAGTGTCCCCTGGTCTCCAAGCTGTGTGCGTCACATAAAGTGTCCCGCCTTTATCCAAAGCGACTTACAATAAGTGCAAAAAACATACATCTGAAAGTGCAGATTTATTCACTTCAAAGATACCATAGAGAGTTCTGGTGAATTAGTTACAAGGCCTGAGCCAAGTCATTAAGGACATAAAGGAAATAGGTTATAAAGAAAGGAGCAAATATAGAAATATAAAATCTAAATTAAACTTTTACAACATTAACCCTTAGATGCATAAGTGGGTATCTGTTGACCCGGTGAGGTGGTTTTCTTGAAGTATCTTTGTAATTACATTTTTTTATCATTTCATATTCCAGCTATTCCTCAAAAAACATGTTTTGGATATCATGCCATTCACATTTTAAATCTAAATTGTATACATTTTAAGAAATTGTAGTTTTTGTATTACTACCCCAAGCTTCCATACTATGGAATGCCATTTAAGCCAAAATTAAATAAATAAATACATACATAAATAATTAAATAAATACATATATATATAAATATGCCTATGAAATAAATTCTGAAATAAATAAATGAGGCAATAAATATGTATACATGTAC
Organism: Trematomus bernacchii; assembly: GCF_902827165.1. Taxonomy (NCBI): domain Eukaryota; kingdom Metazoa; phylum Chordata; class Actinopteri; order Perciformes; family Nototheniidae; genus Trematomus; species Trematomus bernacchii. Next base: position 247,825 of record NW_022987607.1, read on the forward strand.
ATTTAATGATACATTTATTTATTTCAAGAGACTTTTATTTCATAATGACACATTTATTTATTTCAAGAGACTTGTATTTCATAATGACACATTTATTTATTTCAGAATGTATTTCATAGGCATATTTATATATATATGTATTTATTTAATTATTTATGTATTTATTTATTTATTTAATTTAGGCTTAAATGGTATTCCATAAGTGTATGGTCCAGTCACTCGGGCATCGAAGGGTTAACAAGTTGAATGACATTTTTACCGATAATATAAGTGTAAAGGTTTTATTACGTTTCAGAATAATGTATATATTATTGGTATTTAATTATTATTATTATTAGCTAATAGCTTAAATGTGTTTTTGTTAGCCATGTAAAAGGATTAGTCTTTATTTAAACCAAAAATGTAATCTGATTAATTTAAAATAAAAATAGTTTTTATGTTGCTGTTTTATCTACTTCCGGTTTGCATGTCAACGTGTGACGTGTTACGTTGTTGTCCGTTGGTCAGTCACTCATGTCAGTTTGTGCGCGTGCGGCTCTACGCTGAGATATGAGTCCGTTAAAACTCTGTCTTAAAATGTTCATCAAAGTTATAAAAGTAGATTAAAACGTAATATAACTGTTGTATTGTAGTGCCGAGAGAAGGGAGTCGGAGGCGGTGCATCGAAGGTGCAAATCTGTACTTTAATGAGCAGCAGAAATGCACATGCTGTCGGATCGCAGCCCGAGAAGAGAAGAGAAAGCGAAAGCGAAAGGGACACACACACAGTAGGTACCCCGGAGGTACCGTCAACATATATGTCCGTGCGGAAACAATACCCCCAACCTGTAGTTCCTGGATTGAATTATGTAACCCCGTTAATTAGTGATCACTACACAAGCCCCCCCAGAATTCAACCATGGACACAATCCTCGCGTCCGGGAGGAAGCACCACAGGGGCCGAGGAGGGCGGGGCCGCCGGCGAGGGCCGGGCCATGGAACGGGCCGTCGGAAGGGGGCCGCAGGAGAGGGTAGGGGCCCCAACGAGGGCATCCCCACCGGAGGGTGGGGGGCGGGCCGCAGAAGAGGGTAGGGGCCCCAACGAGGGCGAGGGCATCCCCACCGGAGGGTGGGGGGCGGGCCGGAACGGGCCGTCGTCAGGGGGCCGCAGAAAGCAGGGTCGCCGTGTTGCAACGTGGGGACAGGCGTGAACATCCCGGCGGTCCCCAGCAGGGAGGAGCGCTGCCCGGCCGCAGGCGAAGGCACAGCGGCGACGGGCACTAAGTCCTCGGGAGGAAGGAGCCGTGTCCCCGGGAGGAGGGAGCCGTGGACAGGAGAGAGGCCAGACGGGGCGCCGTCCGAAGCCGCCGTCGAGGCGAACCGTGAGCCGCGGTTAGAGGAGAGGCCAGGCAGGGTCCGGGAGCGCACCACCCACGGGCCGAAGAAGGCGCGGGCGACGTCCGAAGCCGCCGTCGAGGTGGTGAAAAAGCGAGAGGGTCCACACGAGGCCGACCAGACATGGTCGAACCTCCTCTCAGGCACCAGAAAAAGCTCAAAAGGGTCGTCCCATCCACGAACAAAAACAGGTGGGCGAAAATGCGAGAGGATCCACACAAGGCCGACCAGACTTGATCGAACCTCCTCTCAGGCACCACAAAAAACAAAACAAAAAAAAACAGTCGGATGTCGACAGCCGCTAGCTGTCGTGGCTAGCCGTCGTTAGCCGTTGGTAGCTGCTAGCCGTTCTCGGCGGCCGTCAGTCGCTGGCCGGACATGCAGCCGCATGTCCCGAATAAACCCGGCACGGTCGTGTATCGGCTCCATGGAAGGCTTGCTGTCCCCCAGAGCCGAAAAGCCGTGGAAATGGCGAGCGTCGTCCACGGCCATTCCGGAGGGCGCACCGAGCCACAGTCCGTGTGCACGTGGCAGCCACGGACGTCTCCAAAAATCTCCGGCATTTCGAGAAAAACAGAGTCTGCTTTTTGCCGTGTTCGGTCCAGTCTCGGAACCTTCGCGAGACTTATGTCAGGGTCACCAATGTAGTGCCGAGAGAAGGGAGTCGGAGGCGGTGCATCGAAGGTGCAAATCTGTACTTTAATGAGCAGCAGAAATGCACATGCTGTCGGGTCGCAGCCCGAGAAGAGAAGAGAAAGCGAAAGGGACACACACACAGTAGGTACCCCGGAGGTACCGTCAACATATATGTCCGTGCGGAAACAATACCCCCAACCTGTAGTTCCTGGATTGAATTATGTAACCCCGTTAATTAGTGATCACTACAGTATCTAGTTTTTTATAATATCAACTTGATTCTGTGTGAGTCCTGTTCATATCTGAGATCAATAAGTTCATTTGTTCTATGATTTTATATTTAGGCTAATTTTGAATGTCCCCAGCTATCTAACCGACCAACGGCCGTTTATAAAACGGTTATTCGTTAAATACTTTGTTGGGTAAAAGTAGAATTACTCAGATCTTGTACTTGAGTAAAAGTAGAAGTACTCAGATCTTGTACTTGAGTAAAAGTAGAAGTACTCAGATCTTGTACTTGAGTAAAAGTAGAAGTACTCAGGTCTTGTACTTGAGTAAAAGTAGAAGTACTCAGATCTTCTACTTGAGTAGAAGTATTCAGGTCTTGTACTTGAGTAAAAGTACTCAGATCTTGTACTTGAGTAAAAGTACTCAGATCTTGTAGTAAAAGTAGAAGTACTCAGATCTTGTAGTAAAAGTAGAAGTACTCAGATCGTGTACTTGAGTAAAAGTAGAAGTACCAGAGTGTAGGAATACTCTGTTACAGTAAAAGTCCTTCATTCAAAATGTTCTTCAAGTAAAAGTATAAAAGTATTATCATCAAAATATAGTGAAAGTAGCGACAGTAAAAGTAGTCATTGTGCAGATTGGTCCATTTCAGAATAATATATATGATATGTTTTATAATGATTGATCATGAAAGTGTTCTCAAAGCTGGTAAAGGTGCAGCTAGTTTGAATGACTTTGTATACTGCAGGGTAGCTTGTGAATTTACTCCAGGTGGAACTAAAGTCTGATTTAACACTTGATTATATTTCACATCATTCATCCAGATCTGTGAAGTAACTAAAGGTAATAAATACATGTAGTGGAGTCAAAGTACACAGTAGCATGACATTGAAATACTCAAGTAAAGTACAAGTACCTCAACCTTGTACTTATCCATCTAATAATAATAAATAATTTAAACTCTTCTCACCACAAGGTGTCGCCCTCCCCAGTTCTGCCTCCTCCCTGTTTATTGAACCCAGAACACATCGCTCACTAATCACCATAAAGATGTCTTTTAAAGCTCAAAAGCAAAGAGGGCTCACTAACCAATTTAAAAAAACGTACTAAAGGCTAAAAAAAACATTATCATCACCAAATGTAACTCCTTTTTAAGCAGTAAAGAAAGTCTCTACTGGTTCACATGAATACCTGCAGTGAGTAAACAAAGAATAGACTAACAGATAACATGGTTGTTGATGTGGTTGTGTATCTGATGGAGGAACATCATCTAGGGTTCTCCATTCATCTCCTTTGTTTTACAAAGTTGACTAAAGCTCTCAAAACTCAATGAAAGTGTGGATCAGCAGTTTGATATGTTCACATGCTACTGTGGAGGATATCATGAGGCCTGGAGGCCATCACATGTAAAACACAATATTTAATTATGATTGATGTAAATCAGTCAGATTTGACCCGAACACGACAGGACGGTTAAAAAACACGAGTCCCAACGAGTGCCAAGTGTCCCACAGAGACAACACACTGATCACACACATCCATGCAGAGCAGGAGGAAGAGGACATGAAGCTGCTGCAGCTCTCCTCAGCCTTTGATGAAGGCGAGGGATTGGGATCACCTGAGAGAGGCTCACCTGGGGACAGACAGTTAGGGGAAGAGACACACAGTAACACAGGGCTCAGAGAAACCACCTGTCAATCATTAGCTGCTGCTTTCAGGAAGAGAGAGAGTACAGCTCTCATTCCTGTTGAGGGTTGAAGTAGAAACAGTGCTGAAACAAAGTGAAAAACAGCGTCAGGTGTTCAAACATCAACACAGGTCTTACATTTCTCTGGTAGAAGCACTGCTCAGCGTTCACAGATCGGATGTTTCAGACGCTCTCTGACTCTCTTTCTGCTTTGCTTTCATTCATTATTGCTTTCATTTCAAACGCTGAGGTCAGATATGGAAACTCTTGTGTTTTATGATATAGTTTGTCCTGATAGAAGGCCTGATGTGTGCAGAGAGCTGTACTGAACCACAACACCTTCACATACGTACACATACAGAACATCATTCAATGGATATGGACTTGGTAGTGGACATCTCCTCCAAGAACCTGATGCTTTGATAGCACACAGGTCTGTGTCAAATAACAGACTCTCACATGACTCACTCTAAAGCCAATGGCACACAGAACAGTGAGACCCTACTGCCCCCCCCCCCAGACTGCAGAGTGTCTGATCTTTAGTTTCACTTTCGATACACAACCTGAGTGAGGCAGATTCACCGAGCAACAAGTGACGCGACGCTCAGACTGAATTCTCATTGGCTCAGACGGAGCTGGTGTTACCTCCCTTCTGTGTGTCTCTCTCATTGACATCCCGCTCTGCAGAAAGGACGGCTGTGTTTCTGTGGATAAAGAACCTTTCACACAGAAAGCCTCGTGAGATCAAGATGAAGATGAAGATGTTGCTGTTTCTGCTTCTCCTGGGAATAGTTGGCCCACGCTGCACATCTGCACGTGAGTCTTTTGATTCTTTACGTTGGAAAATAAGAAGTGCTTCATGTGTTTATGGGCTGTGTGAGTTTAAAGTGTGATAGTCTTAAATGGTGGTAAATGGTGTACTTTTCCTCCACTACATGTATTTAATACCTTTAGTTACTTTACAGATGTGGATGAACGATGTGAAATATAATCAAGTGTTAAATCAGACTTTAGTTCCACCTGGAGTAAATCCACAAGCTACCCAGCAGTATACAAAGTCATTCAAACTAGCTGCACCTTTACCAGCTTTGAGAACACTTTTATGATCAATCATTATAAAACATATCATATATATTATTCTGAAATGGACCAATCTGCACAATGACTACTTTTACTGTCGCTACTTTCACTATATTTTGATGAGAATACTTTTCTACTTTTACTTGAGGGACATTTTGAATGCAGGACTTTTAGTGAAACAGAGTATTCCTACTCTCTGGTACTTCTACTCTTACTAAAGTACATGATCTGAGTACTTCTACTCTTACTAAAGTACATGATCTGAGTACTTCTACTCTTACTAAAGTACAAGATCTGAGTACTTCTACTTTTACTCAAGTACATGATCTGAGTACTTCTACTTTTACTCAAGTACATGCTCTGAGTACTTCTACTCTTACTAAAGTACATGATCTGAGTACTTCTACTCTTACTAAGTACATGATCTGAGTACTTCTACTCTTACTAAAGTACATGATCTGAGTACTTCTACTCTTACTAAAGTACATGCTCTGAGTACTTCTACTCTTACTACAGTACATGATCTGAGTACTTCTACTCTTACTAAAGTACATGATCTGAGTAACTTCTACTCTTACTAAAGTACATGATCTGAGTACTTCTACTCTTACTAAAGTACATGCTCTGAGTACTTCTACTCTTACTACAGTACATGATCTGAGTACTTCTACTCTTACTAAAGTACATGATCTGAGTACTTCTTCTCTTACTAAAGTACATGATCTGAGTACTTCTACTCTTACTAAAGTACATGATCTGAGTACTTCTACCTCCTCTGGGGACCATGTAATATGTAAGCAAAGCTCCCACTGGTTAATGGTGTCTGTGAAATGATAGAACACCTTTGAATATATAGTATTGATCAGGTTTGATGATGAGATCTTCCAGTCTTGAAACACATCACCCTCACACCTCTCTGCTGTGGAGCTTTATCCTTTCATTTCTTAAAGTCACAAGATGGCGTTGTTTTCCTTCTTTGGTTCAAGGCTTTTATTGGTGATAGTACATAGCTACAGTGTAGTTATGATGATGAAAATCATAGGTCACAGGCTCCTCCAACAGAGCAACACAATAACACAGAAAAATAGTAAAATAGTTATTTATAAATTATCTTTATTTCCCTTTAACTTATTGTGCACGCTATATTGTTTTATATTAGATTCAACTTTGTTGTCATTGCACAGAGTACATGTACTAAGACAACGAAATACAGTTAGCATCAAACCAAAAGTGCAGAACAAGTAGTAAAGTGCAGAGTGATGTGTAGTATAATATATATATATATATATGAGGATATAAACAAAGTGAAGTATTTACACTATGAACAGTATAAGGAGGTATACACATTATGAATACTCTATAGATCAGGTATAAATACACACAGTGTAATACAGACTCAATACACAATAAATATGAATATATATTATAGACCGTTATTGACATTTAAAATGATATTAATACATATGAGTTGTCCATATCAAATCTAGTTGTTTTCTAAATGCAGAGAAGTGGACGTAAGTGAGAAAGTCCCGGAGTATCCAGGGGTTTGGTTTCTGACTGAAGAGCAAACAGCAGAAGAAGAAATCATATAGAACCTGCTCCCTGTCATTACACATGAAGAAGAGAGAGATAGATCTCTGGGAAGCAAATCACAATTCAACGAGGTCAACATCAATATCAAGTTCCTGTTGTTGTTGTTTACATGTCTGCTTGACTGTAGTACAGCATACTGAGAGAACATCACACTGATACTGACATGTACTGAGAGAACTATATGATGCTGTTTAGTAGATCCATCAATCAGGAGCTGCTGTTAGTTCTGGATATTCATGTATTACAGATATAGTATTCATGTATTACAGATATATGTATTCATGTATCACAGATATATGTATTCATGTATTACAGATATATATATTCATGTTTTACAGATATATGTATTCATGTATTACAGATATATGTATTCATGTATTACAGATATATATATTCATGTATTACAGATATATGTATTCATGTATTACAGATATATGTATTCATGTTTACAGATATATGTATTCATGTTTACAGATATATGTATTCATGTTTACAGATATATGTATTCATGTATTACAGATATATGTATTCATGTATTACAGATATATGTATTCATGTATTACAGATATATGCATGGGCGTCGCAACCATTATATGAGGGTGGGACAAGTCCCCCCCACTTTTTCAAATGATTAGTTTGGACCCCCCCACTTTTACTATGCGGAAAGTCCGTGAATCGGTCTATCCACTCGCCGCTCTTTGCAGAGCGCTGCAGTGCTTCACTATCAAATGAAATCCATTCCACTTGCTTATTGAGAGAATGCCCAAATCAATGAAACTCCGTACCATGTTTTCACTGCTACTTTGTACCAAGGCAGATTCTCACATAGCGCGCGCATGTTCAAGGAGTGATGTCATAGTTGGACAGCTCAGATTCTGTTGTATGAAGGATGCCGGTAGCGGAGGTAAGGCACACACACCAAATGTTCAGGAAATGGTTAATACAGCGAAAATCAAAGCTGACTATCTCTTGGTTTGATATGTTTTCTCCCCCAGACAACATGGACATAAGAACATTTTTTGCAAAGAAGAGGAAAGTAAGTCATCAGCTGGTAGCAGTTAATCAGTTAACACTGTTAACTTAACAGTGATGGCGGTGGTGGCGGCAAATGCGTCTCACTTCTGGAGAGGAGTTTCGTCTTTATGTCATGATAGAGAAATACAAATACTGAATAGTTTAGATAAGAAAAGGCATCGAAATGCGAGGTTACTAGTATTTATCATGTAAACAGGGAACATGAATAACCCGATCTCTCTGCTCATGTAAACACATCATAACCGGGATAATACTCTTAAACGGCTTACTGATGTCCATGTAGAGACGCAGTCAGTGTGTTTTACTGGAGCCTCAGTTCGATACGAGATTATTTTCTGAGTTCTTTAATTTAGGTACTCTCTCTCAAAATGGTAATGTGCATTATGTTTTAATTATACTTCTTATCATTCAGAAGCTTTTTGTGTGTGTTTATGTTTTACTGAGTGCTTATAGGCTATTTCCATCCCAGTATTCAGTTAACTATTTATTTTCTGTGCACATTACATAGACTAGCTAATATTCTACCTACTGCTTGGGACTTTTGAGTCTTCAAAATGTCCAATGTCACAGACTGGGACTTACTTTAGAGTCAGTTGTATTTACATTCAGTATGACTTGTTATGATTCAATGTGAAAGAGTATACTGCTCAATAAATAATTATCAGTTCACCACCTCTCTTGACATCTAGGCACTTGAGAGTGAGTCAGAGGCAGAATACAGGGACAGTGGAGAGAGGTCCATTGCTGAGGTGAGTGATGAAAGGGAAATGACAGTTGAGAGTAAATTGTGATGTGGACTCTCATCCCAGGATTTTAAGGAAATCAGTGGGGATATTGAACAGGAAACATTTCAGTCAAGGGGCATCATATGACCAATATAGACAGAAGAGCAACATTTATTTGAACATTTAAGTCAATGATACCATTCCTAGGTGAACTTAACATCCGTATGGAGTCAGATCAGTCTCAATATTAATAAATGCTCACAGAAGGATTCACAAATGTATTTTGCGATTTATATATAAATGACTCTCCACAACAATATCTCTCAATGCACTCACAAATATTTATTGTTGTATATAAATGTACAAAAAAATGGGCATTTAAACTGCTTTTTATTAATTCAAAGACGGCTCTGAATTAATAATCAACTATGTTTCCTTTCTTTACTACTGGATGAAATTACAAAATGTACCCATCATTTTCCTCATGCTAGTATAGCCACATAAAAGTATCAAACCACCTGTTCAAATGCACCAGAATACAAGAAATCTATATTTTTTTTCGCCCCAACACCCCCCGTTAAAAATGTCCCCCCCCACATTCAGGATGCTTCCTACGCCCATGGATATATGTATTCATGTATTACAGATACACGTATTCATGTATTACAGATATATGTATTACAGATATATGTATTCATGTATTACAGATACATGTATTCATGTATTACAGATATATGTATTCATGTATTACAGATATATGTATTCATGTTTACAGATATATGTATTCATGTATTACAGATATATGTATTCATGTATTACAGATATATGTATTCATGTTTACAGATATATGTATTCATGTATTACAGATATATGTATTCATGTATTACAGATATATGTATTCATGTATTACAGATATATGTATTCATGTATTACAGATATATGTATTCATGTATCACAGATATATGTATTCATGTATTACAGATATATGTATTCATGTATTACAGATATATGTATTCATGTATTACAGATATATTTATTCATGTATTACAGATATATTTATTCATGTATTACAGATATATGTATTCATGTATCACAGATATATGTATTCATGTATTACAGATATATTTATTCATGTATTACAGATATATGTATTCATGTATCACAGATATATGTATTCATGTATTACAGATATATTTATTCATGTATCACAGATATATGTATTCATGTATTACAGATATATTGATTCATGTATTACAGATATATGTATTCATGTATCACAGATATATGTATTCATGTATTACAGATATATGTATTCATGTATCACATATATATGTATTCATGTATCACAGATATATGTATTCATGTATTACAGATATATTTATTCATGTATCACAGATATATGTATTCATGTATTACAGATATATTTATTCATGTATTACAGATATATGTATTCATGTATCACATATATATGTATTCATGTATTACAGATATATGTATTCATGTATCACATATATATGTATTCATGTATTACAGATATATGTATTCATGTATCACAGATATATGTATTCATGTATTACAGATATATTTATTCATGTATTACAGATATATGTATTCATGTATCACAGATATATGTATTCATGTATTACAGATATATGTATTCATGTATCACATATATATGTATTCATGTATTACAGATATATTTATTCATGTATCACAGATATATGTATTCATGTATCACAGATATATGTATTCATGTATCACAGATATATGTATTCGTGCAGGTGGCTGAGCAGAAAGGCCACGCTCTGAGAGATTCAGGGTTTCTCTGACACTTTGAACAAACACTTTATTTCAAACTGAAACGTCCCGCTCCGATCAAAATAAATAACGGCTGATCAAATATCTTTGATCCAGCAAATATTTAAAGTTTTAACAGGTAGTTAGATTTGTGGGTACTTGCTGAATCTTTGATTATCTTAAATATTGGGAGTTGAACTTGAATATAATATTTCACATCAAGAGATGTGTCAGAGAGAGACTGGATCAGAGCTTTGGTATTCCTGATGGTTTTATAACATCATTAAAATGTATTTTCCAAACCTCAGGAAGAAGAAATAAATGATCTGATAAAGACTGTAAACTTCAAATGATGCTTAAAAAACTAACCTGGAGTTTCTCTTCTGATTAAGAAATGATGCCTGTTTCCTATCAACGACATTCAGGTCCTCTCACGCAGGATTTACACATTTATTAATAATAATAATCATTTCAAACTCTTCTGGAACATAAATGTGTCTTTACTTTTGTTTCTGTTTTAATATAATGCACAAAGAGATGATTTGATGTCTTGGCTGTGATTTTGTGCAGAAAGAGAACAGTTCATTTATAAAGACTGAAGTTATTACTTTATTATTCTCTCTCAGGGACTCACTCTCTGAAGTATTTCTACACTGCGTCCTCTGGAGTCCCAAACTTCCCAGAGTTTGTGATTGTTGGGTTGGTTGATGAAGTTGAGATGATGCATTACGACAGCAACACCAAGAGAGCAGAACCCAAACAGGACTGGATGAACAACATCACAGAAGAGGTTCCTCAGTACTGGGAGAGGGAGACTCAGATCTTTCAGGGTCACCAGCAGGTCTACAAAGCCAACATTGAAACTGTAAAGCAGCGCTTCAACCAAACTGGAGGTTAGTTCATGTTTCACCTTCTACTGATAATATGTTGTTTATATCTTCATCCTGTACACACAGCAACATCCCTGCTGCTTTCTGAAAGGATGGAGCAGGAGCCACTAACGCTGAGAATTCATTCATTCATTCATTCATTCATTCATTCATTCATTCATTCATTCATTCATTCATTCATTCATTCATTCATCTCTCTCTCTCTCTCTCTCTCTCTCTCTCTCTCTCTCTCTCTCTCTCTCTCTCTCTCTCTCTCTCTCTCTCTCTCTCTCTCTCTCTCTCTCTCTCTCTCTCTCTCTCTCTCTCTCTCTCTCTCAGGTGTCCACATTGTCCAGAATATGTACGGCTGTGATTGGGATGATGAGACTGGTGAGGTCAAAGGTTATGATAACTATGGTTTTGATGGAGAAGACTTCATAATACTGGACCTGGAGACAGAGTCATGGATCGCTCCAAAACCACAGGCTGTCCTCACCAAACAGAAGTGGGAGAAGAACAAAGCTATTATGGCCCAGGACAAGAACTACCTCACCAAGATCTGTCCTGAGTATCTGAAGAACTATGTGAACCTTGGGAGGAGCTTCCTGATGAGAACAGGTAGAGTCACATGACCTGATGGAGTTTCATAAACACCTCCATGTTCATGTCTCCTGTGTTTCTGACATTACAACACATGTCTCACTCTGTGTCTCACTCTCTGTCTCACTCTGTGTCTCACTCTCTGTCTCACTCTCTGTACCACTCTCTGTCTCACTCTCTGTCTCTCACTCTCTGTCTCACTCTCTGTCTCACTCTCTGTATCACTCTGAGTCTCACACTGTGTCTCACTCTCTGTCTCACTCTCTGTCTCACTGTGTCTCACTCTGTGTCTCACTCTGCGTCTCACTCTGTGTCTCACTCTGAGTCTCACACTGTGTCTCACTCTCTGTCTCACTCTCTGTCTCACTCTGTCTCACTCTCTGTCTCACTCTGTCTCACTCTGTGTCTCACTCTGAGTCTCACACTGTGTCTCACTATGCGTCTCACTCTCTGTCTCACTCTGTCTCACTCTGTGTCTCACTGTGTTTTTTTTCTTTTTACCAGTTTTCTGTCTTTCAATGTAACATTTTGCAATTGCATTTTGTTAAAGAAAAGTTATTATTATGGGATATGGAGACAGAAAACACCATTTAGGATTTAAAACCGAAATACTCATTTAAAAAAACTGGAACTACAAAATGTTTGGCATATTTCTTTAATAAGGAACTTAAACTGTTATTTTATAATCAGATGTGTTGTAATTAACTTTCTTTTGATCAACTAATCAGTGAATGGTACTATAGCACTACACAGTGCAGTGGAGATAAATCAAACTTAATATTCTTGTCAGTATAGATTAAGTAATGACTATTTTTCAGATAAATAAATGAATTCTTTACACATTTAAATGTCAAGAAATAGAAAAAAATCTTAATTTCCAAAGTCTAAGAGGAAATATTCAACGTGCTTCTTTAATCTGAACAACACTAAACAGTATTTGATATTAAATTATATAAAACTGAGAAGAAAGTCTTTATTTAACCAATTTCTCTGAAACACTGACTCTGTGTTCTCCTTCAGTGATGCTCACAGTACATCATAACTCCCTGTAGTGATATCACTGTGAGTCAATAACCTCTAAAGTGTGTTTGTGCAGAGATCCCCTCAGTGTCTCTGCTCCAGAAGTCCCCCTCCTCTCCAGTCAGCTGCCACGCTACAGGTTTCTACCCGGACAGAGCCCTCATGTTCTGGACCAGAGACGGAGAGGAGCTTCACGACAACGTGGACCACGGAGAGATCCTGCCCAACCACGACGGATCCTTCCAGATGAGCGTGGACCTGGACGTCTCCTCATTCCCCGCTGAACACTGGGACAAGTACCGATGTGTGTTCCAGCTCTCTGGGGTGAAGGAGGACCACGTCATCGTACTGGACTCAGCTGTGATCAGGACCAACAGAGGTAAGACTGCATCACAACGGCTCAACGGTTACTAACAATCAACAGACCCTGACAACATGTCATAGTCTCTCTCTCCTGAAACATGGGTCTCAGGGGAGAGAGACTAAGAATGGTTCAAGACGAAACCCAGCATGACACCACGAGGAGAAAGGGGCCCTTCAGGAGCCTCAGACCTGATGCCCATCCTGAAGAAGCTTCCTTCCTCCGTTCAGATTGAGACTTCCTGTTGTTTCTGCTCCACAGGGAATCCCCTCCTCCTCCTCTTCATCATCGGTGCTGTAGTGGCTGCTCTCGCTCTCCTCATCGCTGGGATTGGATTCCTGGTTTACAGGAAGAGGAACGGTGAGAGACCAATCAGAAACCTTGTCTCATGAGTTCTCAGGGTTGTTAATGTAAGGCTTTGAGGTAGCAGATCAAACTCAGAGCTCAGTGTAATGTGGATATGGAAAGCACTTGGTGTGTTTTCTACAGGGATAATCAGTGTGGTCTAGTTCCTTGTTGTGTACGGGGCGGTGGATTGAAACACTTTCTCTGCTTTTCCTTTCAGCCAATAAAAACCATCCCTCTCCTGCCTCCAGCGCTGAGCTCACTGAGAGACTGAACCAGCCATCAGAGTGAGGGGCTTCACATCAACTCTCCACCTGTTGCATCAGAGCTCTTTCTCTGCTCTCAAACCTCTCCAGCTGCAGCTTTAGAGTTCAAACCCTTCTGCAGAGTGACCTCAGAAAGGCACGATGCTTTCAGAAACACAAATATTAGAAAATCAATGACATCAGTTCAATAAAATAGTGTAACACCGATTAGAAACATTGACCTGTAGATCAGAAGCAGATCAGAGAAGTGACTCAGGTTCTGTTCTGTGTCTTTAGGGTTATGCATCAGGGGGCGCTGCCACCACATTCTCCCCGTAAACTGTTCATTATTCATCATCTGATCAATAACTGATCATCTGATCAATAACTGATCAATAACTGATCATATTAGGGTTTGGAAATCAGGTAGTAGACGCTCATTGATTGGACAACAGGAATATGTTATTTGGATAATTTGGGTTTCACATAAAAAGGTGGCTTTCCCTCTGATTATGTATTTACACACACACACACACAGACACACACACACACACACAGACACACACACACACACACACACACACACAGACACACACACACACACACACACACACACACAGACACACACACACAGACACACACACACACACACAGACACACACACACACACACACACACACACACACACAGGTAGCAGCGAGTGATATTGATTTCCCTTTCTGAGCTTTTCTAAATGAATCAGAAGTGTCTTTATTTATAACATGTCTCTTGAATTGGTTTTAAAACATAATAGTGTGTGATTTTGATAATGTTGCTATGATTTAGGGACAGGGAGGTTTTGTGTACATAGCCAGCGGACTGTGACGTTCTCTTTAGTTTGGGGTTCAGAGGTGAACGTGACATGAAGTCGCTCTGCATTGTTAACCCTTTCCTGTCCGTGTTTCACTTTCCAATAAAAACCCATCTCCCAAATGTCCGTCTTCTCGTCTTTCCATCAACACATGTATTGGTTTCTACTAGCGTCTCAGACACTAGAGGAAAGTGGATTTGATATGAAACTAAAGATCTAATGGTTTACTGCTTTCTAAAAAGAAACAAATGAAAATGTTCTCTAATGGAGGAACATTTAACAAAATAAAGTAACTCTGAGTGATGTATTGATCTCTGTAATGTGTGTGTTATCAGTGTGTGTCGCTGCACTCAGCTGTTCTCAGAGCTCCTGCTTCAGAAACCTGTTCAGGTGAAATCTGCCCGGCAACTGATGACGTTACCATGACGACTGGGAATAATACAGTTCTGTGTTGTTAGGAACATTTAGTGAGGCTCAAACATTACCTTTGGGTTTTGATCTGAAGTCATTTCCATCAGAGACACTTTCACTTACAAACTCAATCACATTTAGAAACCTGTCAATACTTCCTTTATTTACCTTTCCATATTGATCACCTTTATTTACCTTTCCATATTGATCACCTTTAGTTACCTTTCCATATTGATCACCTTTATTTACCTTTCCATATTGATCACCTTTAGTTACCTTTCCATATTGATCACCTTTATTTACCTTTTCATATTGATCACCTTTATTTACCTTTTCATATTGATCACCTTTATTTACCTTTTCATATTGATCACCTTTATTTACCTTTTCATATTGATCACCTTTATTTACCTTTTCATATTGATCACCTTTATTGACCTCCTCTTTTCATATTGATCACCAGAATATCTCAGACTGAGTTCTGCCTGGAAACTCAAATATTAATATTTAATTACCAACTTATTGATTAAACAAAGCTACAATATTATAAAAGTAGTTCTATTTAGATTAAGAGAAATAACCAATATTATAATTGAATATGTATTATTATATATTATTTATTATTATTATTACTATTATAATTGTATTTATATTATTAAATATGTATTATTATTATCCTATCGATTATTTGTAATGATTAATTCTACATTTTTATTATTATGTAAAAATGTAAAAGTATTAAAAGTATTATACTATTAATTATTATTAAATAAGTATTATTATATTTATATACAGATTTTATCCAATAATTAAATTCCATCTGCAGGTACAAACACAATCGACAAACCCTGAAAGCATCTCCTCTCCAACTCACCTGACCCACTGCGTGCTAATAGAACCATCCTTCGGGCAGCTGAGCGCAAATGGTGGAAATCCAAACACCATGACGACCTCCTAACCTATCAGGCTCTCCTCTCCTCTTTCTCTGCTTCCATCTCTCAGGCAAAAAGCACTTTCTTTCAAGATAAGATCCAATCTTCCTATTCCAATCCGAAAAAACTATTTTCCCTCTTTTCCACTCTCTTAGAACCCCCCAAAGCCCCTTCCCCCTCCTCCCTTCTGTCAAGCGACTTTGTTAACTACTTTGAAAAAAAGGTTGATGATATTCGCTCTTCTTTTTCTGACCCACCTTTACTCACCGCTGGGTCACCTGACCCACCTTTCACCCACTCACTAACCTCCTTTTCCCCTCTCTCTCCAAGTGAGGTTCTTACCCTCATGACCTCTGCCCGTCCTACCACCTGTCCTCTGGACCCTATCCCCTCAAACCTCCTGCAGACTATCGCTCCTGATATTCTACCGTTTCTCACCCATTTCATCAACACTTCTCTAACTTCTGGTGACTTTCCAAACAGTCTCAAGGAGGCAAGAGTAAACCCTCTCCTAAAGAAACCCACTCTCAACCCGTCTGATGTTATAAACTACAGGCCTGTTTCTCTCCTCCCGTTCCTGTCTAAAACACTTGACCGCGCTGTCTTTAAACAACTCTCCTGTTATCTCCATCAGAACAACCTTCTGGATCCGCACCAGTCTGGTTTCAAGGCAGGTCACTCAACAGAAACTGCTCTCCTTGCTGTCTCTGAGGAACTGCACTCGGCTAAAGCAGCCTCCCTCTCCTCTGTCATCATCCTTTTGGACCTGTCTGCTGCATTCGACACGGTGAACCATCAGATCCTCCTTCGCACTCTCCAAGAACTTGGAGTTCAGGCTCTGCACTTTCCCTCCTCACCTCATACCTCAAAGACCATCTCACGCCTAGACTACTGCAACTCCCTCCTGGCTGGTCTACCTGCATGTGCCATCCGACCTCTGCAGCTCATCCAGAATGCAGCGGCTCGTCTGGTCTTCAACCTTCCTCAATGTTCCCACAGCACACCGCTCCTCCGCTCACTTCACTGGCTTCCAGTAACTGCTAGAATCCACTTCAAGACACTGGTACTAGCGTACCATGCTGTGAATGGATCTGGCCCTTCCTACATCCAGGACATGGTTAAACTGTACACCCCAGCACGTGCACTCCGCTCTGCATCGGCCAGACGGCTCGCTGCACCCGCACTGCGAGGGGGACCCAAGTTCCCATCAGCAAAAACACGTGGGTTTGCTATCCTGGCTCCAAAATGGTGGAATGAGCTCCCCATTGACATCAGGACAGCAGAAAGCTTACACATCTTCCAGAGCAGACTGAAAACTCATCTCTTTCGACTCCACTTCGAGCGATAAAATTACTAACAAAGCACTTATATACTAACTAAGGACTGGCTTATCTAAAGCCAGTTGAGTAGCACTTGAAATGTTTTGGCTCTATGAAACCTGATGTACTTATATGATTCTGTTTTCTTCAAGTTTGTATCTTCTTGGTCGAATGCACTTATTGTAAGTCGCTTTGGAGAAAAGCGTCAGCTAAATCCAATTTAATGTAATGAAAATCAAGCAGATCAAAGTTCACGTCTATTAAATATATTGCTCATAAATATGGTTTTATTTCTGAGATAACAGAAAGCAGGAAATGAGGTTTGGCACATCCTGCGTCTCCGGGCTCACATTTCACCAGCAACCGGAAACATCAAAACCATGATGTCATCATCAGGTGACACATCGACCAAATCCATCGCCATGTTGTCAACAGGTGTGTGAATCCACAAAATGGAGACTGGAGGTTTCAGAGAGGAATATAAAGAGTGATCTGTAGAGAGTGATCTGTGAAAAGTGATCTGTGAAGAGTGATCTGTGAAGAGTGATCTGTGAAGAGTGATCTGTAAAGAGTGATCTGTAGAGATTGATCTGTAGAGAGTGTTTAGGATATGACTGAAAGATCAGAGGAGATACACTAAAATAAGATAAGAAGTACTTTATTGATCCCAAGTTGGGAAATGTTTGCGTTGCAGCAGAATAAAAAGACATGTCATTGTACAATACAAATTATAAGACTAGAAATAATCAATCCAAAATGTAAACATCTTAATAGAAATAAAATAGCATTTAAAAAAATATATATATATGTTGAATTACAAATGTCCAGTAACAAAATATAAAGCAGGATATGATATATACATAAGTATGAGAGGAATGGAATATTAAATATTAGATTGAATATAAATATAAATGTACGGTGTGATTTATATCTTATAAAGAAGCAATCAAATCCTTTCAGAACAAACCAAAGTGCTCGTGTACGTTGTTAGAAAGTGTGTTTCTCCATGTGACTCAGAGACAGCTCTCTCTCAGCATCCTGACTGAGGAACCTGTCGCTCCTCACCTGGTTATAAACTGATTGTGTTTCTTTTGGGTCATTGCATGTTTCTCTGTGCCAAGCAGCTTTTGCCTAACCCGTTCTCCAGCAGCTGGAAAGTCCCTGCTCTCCTTCCCTTTCTGTCTGGTGACTCAGCCGGGCTGTTCTGCTCCAGATATCTCATGTTGTATTTACTGTCTCTGAAACACAGCAACACGTGCAGACAGACTCATTACAGGAGGGTACAAGAGGCTTTGAGATGAGCTTCCCTGAAACCTGAGACTCTGAGGCAGCAGGAACACAGACCACTCCTTTGCTTTGCAGCCTCGCTTCCTCACCTCGTCTCCTTTGCTTTGCAGCCTCGCTTCCTCACCTCGTCTCCTTTGCTTTGCAGCCTCGCTTCCTCACCTCGTCTCCTTTGCTTTGCAGCGTCACTTCCTCACCTCGTCTCCTTTGCTTTGCAGCGTCGCTTCCTCACCTCGTCTCCTTTGCTTTGCAGCGTCGCTTCCTCACCTCGTCTCCTTTGCTTTGCAGCCTCGCTTCCTCACCTCGTCTCCTTTGCTTTGCAGCATCACTTCCTCACCTCGTCTCCTTTGCTTTGCAGCGTCGCTTCCTCACCTCGTCTCCTTTGCTTTGCAGCCTCGCTTCCTCACCTGGTCTCCTTTGCTTTGCAGCCTCGCTTCCTCACCTCGACTCCTTTGCTTTGCGGCCTCGCTTCCTCACCTCGTCTCCTTTGCTTTGCAGCCTCGCTTCCTCACCTGGTCTCCTTTGCTTTGCAGCCTCGCTTCCTCACCTGGTCTCCTTTGCTTTGCAGCATCGCTTCCTCACCTCGTCTCCTTTGCAGCGTCGTTTCCTCACCTCGTCTCCTTTGCTTTGCAGCCTCGCTTCCTCGACTCATTTAGTTGAACAATGAGTTCAAACAGACAGGAAACATGCTGTAACAACTATTAAAAATAATTAAAAAGTGCCATTAATCATGTGCACAAATACATGCATATACAGTATATTTGACCTTCTTCACTTACAACCCACTACAGTTCAGTACTTCTACTTTTACTAAGTACATGATCTGAGTACTTCTACTTTTACTAAGTACATGATCTGAGTACTTCTACTTTTACTAAGTACATGATCTGAGTACTTCTACTTTTACTAAGTACATGGTCTGAGTACTTCTCCCCTCTCTGTTTGTTGCTGCTTCCCTCCAGGATCAATAAAGCTCTTATCTTGATTGAACTGTGGTTGTATAAAACTTGAAGGTATTTGTATTGATCAGGTATTTGTATTGATCAGGTATTTGTATTGATCAGGTATTTGTATTGATCAGGTAGATGTATTGATCAGGTATTTGTATTGATCAGGTATTTGTATTGATCAGGTAGATGTATTGATCAGGTATTTGTATTGATCAGGTAGATGTTGATGCTGTTCTCTCTTCAGGTAAACCCCCGCTGTCTCTGTGACTCCCCTCATTTCCCCTGAGAGTGACAGAGCACTATTTATTTCCTGCTGCGCAGTTCACAGTCTGAGTCTGAGCAACAGCTCCCCTGCTGGTTGAGTTCGGAACTGTTCCCAGCAGTCACGTGATTTCCTGTAAACAGTCCCACCAGCAGGAGGTGAAATACATCCATGGGTGAAACCACTGCTCCTGAGCGCCATCTAGTGGGAACAACTGGAACTTAAACAATAAAGACGTGTGCAGATCTTGATGTCTCCAGTGTGTGGTTCAGGTCCAGAGGAAGAGAAGCTTCATCACAGCAGGGGACAGAAGAGGGTTTTAGGGTCAGAACCAGAGCACATTCTCACACTGTTTTCACCACCTCCTTATTTATTCATTGTAAATATTCTACTTGTCATCAGTGTGAGCCCGGACATGTTGAGACCCCAAAGTTTATTGATCAGCCTGTCCTCCTCCAAAAAACCACCAAATAGGTCGATTGTTCAGCAGCTTATTACGATTAACCCTCTCTGGAAAATCCTAAATTGTAGGATAGTTTGGCCATTAAAATGCTTTTTGATTAGACTTCTAGCGAGAGGTGTATATTGTACTTTTTGTACGTCCAGTGGATGTGTAGGATCTATAGTTTGATAGATATTACGAAGATGATTTGAGGTCTCGTCAGGAGAACGTGTATATACTACGGTTGCGGTCGAATAGTCCAAAAATCAGCTCCTAAATTCTAACCCTATCGTCTATTCCTCTCCTCTGAGTGAAACGTCATGGGGTTAAGGAATAGTGGATAGGAGAATTCAAAAGGATTTAGGAGAAGAGACTGCGGTACTTTAGAGAATCCGACTGCACTTTCACTATCCGACGTGTTTATGATGCGCCAGCGGACGTCATAAATGTGCGTCTGCTGCTGTGGGGAAACTATGGAAACTACAGTTTTCTATACAGCGGACTACAACATGGATGTTTAATAAGAACGAGGGACTACTGTAAACTCATCTAGAGACTCTGCACCGTGCTCTGATGCTGTTGTTTTATGCTTTATGAACGGGGACAACAGAGAAACATATTCTTCATGACCAAAGTTGGAATTGAAATAAAAAAGGAAAGTGAAACTTATGCTCGTCACCCTCTCCCTCCGGTCCACATTAATACAAATGATCCCAATACGTATGATTGTATGAAAAGATCTTCAAATCAATACAAATGTATTTATTATAAACGTTAGTCCTTAACATCTATCACTGTGTATATCACCATTCAAACATCTTTTAAAAGTTGAACAAACCCCACACAGCTCAGTAAAGACTGTGAAATGTTGACTTTATTTGATCATTTCAGTCAAAACTAACGTTCATATTTCTCTTTTTGATTATAATACTGATGAACGTTCAAAACAAAGCACTTTGGCAACTTACCACATACGTTTTAAAATGCTTAATAAGCACCGTAACTTTCATGATATCATTTCTCGGTCATAATCGGTTGTTTCCGTGAACGGCCGACTGTTGTGTGACGGCAAATGCGGCGGCCGCAAGGCATTGTGGGGCAGCATTTTCTCCTCTCCTTTCGGTTAGGGAGGTCCAGTGGTTCCTAAGCTAAATAAGGTTATAAAGGAAGTTTGAAACCTCCTTTCCTTTTAATTTAGAGAATTCGAACGGCACTTATCATGGCTGCCACTGAGGGACTTCCGGGTCATTTCACTCCGTTAGGAAGGTTCCTAAGCTAAATGGACTATTCGACCGCAACCATGCACTTGTCAAGGTTCAGAGGCACATTTTGCAAATATGGCAGTAGCCATCGATCATCTTAAGATAAGATAAGATAAGATATACTTTATTGATCCCAAGTTGGGAAATGTTTTTGTTACAGCAGCATGTACTACTTTGTTCTACTCCACTACAATTCAGTATTTACATTCTTATATTCAAAGAAAATCAGTAATATCTTTAAAAACTACAAGTCCCTGTCTATCAGCTGTGCACCGTTATGGTGTAAATACAGCCTATCTACCAATTGGATCAAATATAAAAGTCAGCCGAATTACTATTGATACTGCAAGGAGACGTATTGTGTGAAGAGAAATTGAAGATGTTGTTTAATTGCTGATATATTTATGATCCATGTCACATATTCAGTTTCCGTGGCATTTCTTCCTGTTTGTCTAGAAGTCTTCTCATCAGGGCTCTATAAATAAAGAACTACGGCAGATGTGTAATATTTAATGCAGCCGAACCGTGTATTACAATGCCGTTATGTGATGACTTTCAAAGAGAAAAGCAAGCACACTCGGAATAAAGTATTATTTTATTTTTTTAAATGTTTTCGGATTTCACATCGCATAAACACCATATCCCAGCGTGCATTGCGGCAAAACAATCCAATCACCGAGCTTGAACGATAGCTGAGGATTATGGGTAGTTAGATGTTTTAGCAAAACCTCTGAAAAAAGAAATGTGTCTCTCAGAAAGGGAAAAACACAAAAGCATTGCACACAATTTACACCAATCAATATTGTGTAATTAACAAGGATAAACTGATGTTCTTTAGTGGATGAGTACTGCAGATATCACTGTGTAATCATTTGACAGTGAGGGGAATACGGTTTTACTATGAAAACTTAGAGACCGGAAATACTGTTTTCACCCCGTGAGGGTTGACGCTAACTTTACATGGACGCTGGTCAATAGATATGAAGAGGGGGAAAGACGGAGAATATACACGTTCTCCTGGCGAGACCTCAAATCATCTTCGTAATATCTATCAAACTATAGATCCTACACATCCACTGGACGTAGATTCTAAAAGTACCATATACACTTCTCGCTAGAAATGTAATCAAAAAGCATTTTAATGGCCAAACTATCCTACAATTTAGGATTTTCCAGAGAGGGTTATTTGTGAATATACGACCCTCCGGAGCGTTTGCAGTCAACGGGAGCATCAGAGGTCGAAAACTTTAACACGTGATTATAGGTCGTAATAGGGGCTTGAACAATCGACCTATTTGGTCGTATGAGTTGGAGGACTTGTTGTTCTATTTACATGTATATTGACTTCTTGTCATCAATGTGAACCCGGACATGTTGAGACCCCAAAGTTTAACCTGTTAAGCCCCGAGCCTGTTTTTCAGGTTTCAGGCTCGAAAATGACATGCCCAAAACAAATGACTACAACTTCACTTCTAAAAGGGTTATATGAATAATTTCTTTTATCAAAGCATGGTTACATTAGTGAGTTGGATGTAGAAGTGTCAGAATCAATATAGATTTTTCTCAGTCAGAGTAAATTCAGATGGAACATAGTAAAAAAAGGTAAATTCTTACCTCCGCCTAAAGAAAAAACATTACTTATAGTGAAAACCACCCTTGAATGATGGGATGGTAGACTAAAAGCTTTAGGAATCCAAACTATAACATATAATAAGTACCCTGTATCAAGATTGAGGCAAAACAAGTTAAATTTGACCTTTTTAGAGAGGTTTAGCAAAAACAAGTTCCAGGCGGAATAAGCTTTGGGCACATTTGGGTACATCTGGTTCCATCAGTGCCATTTTACCTTTTTCAGGTACCAGACTATAAAAATGGTGTATTACATTGAATTATCACCATAGGTATTCATTCCATCCAAAGAAAAAAAATTAAAAGAAAAGAAATTAATAAAAAATAAAAAAATAACAGGTTAATGATAGAAATGTAGAGTAGGGTCTCCAGCTCATAGAACATGCCGGATGTTAACCTGCATACTTTTCAGATGTGTAATTAAGTAAATCATTTGTTTATATATAATTTGTAAGTCAATAATATTTTTGCGTCACTCTTTAGTGTCCCCTGGTCTCCCAGCTGTGTGCGTCACTCTTTAGTGTCCCCTGGTCTCCCAGCTGTGTGCGTCACTCTTTAGTGTCCCCTGGTCTCCCAGCTGTGTGCATCACTCTTTAGTGTCCCCTGGTCTCCAGCTGTGTGTGTCATTCTTTAGTATCCCCTGGGCTGCGTTTCACTTCGGTTAAATGGAATCCTTGCGTCCCTCACTTGCGTCGTTTCCCTGCGTTTAGTCCCTCCCACCAGGGAAGCATGGAGAGACGCAAGGAAACCACGAGAAGCAGGGAAATTAGTTTTAAGAGCAATGGGACGTCCTTTCCTCCGGAGCGTCACGTGAAGCGACGTCCGTTTGTGATGACTCCGCAGTGCGCACAGCTGTTCGTCTGACAGCAGCTCTGTCCCCGTTATTTTCCCCCGCCTCTGTTAGTACACATTTACTGACACAAACATTTGTATCATCTGTTGTAGACCCAAATACATTATATAAAATAAGAACTCATTCTCAAAAAAGATAAACGCCATTCTTAAAATGTATAAACGAACAATAGTTGGATTAATATTGATTAGAGTGCACAATAAATAAAATAATTCAGAGAAGAAAAAGAGATATGTTATCTATCAAAACCCAGTTAGATTAACATTCATTGCATTGGATTGCACACTTTGTTTGTGTGGATATGTAGCAAATTAACATGTTAAATAGCACTTAATGACTGACTGAATGGAAATGACAATAAATGAAAATGTAAACCGAAAAAAGCGATCATGAAAATCTTTCCAATAAATGAATAAAATAATTTTTGACCACTTTGTTGTTCAGATATATCACATATTTGTAACTGAATGATGCATTCATTGAAACAAAACACAGCATAAACTGAGGAGTGAGTCGCGTGAGTTTCATGTATTTTCTTCACTCCGCTGGAAAACTGCTCTCATGTCAAGAAGCATCAGATCAGTGCATGCGCTGCATCGTCCAATCAGTGAGCGATACACAGTAAGGGGGCGGGGAGAGTATCTGAGGATTTCACCGGAGGATGGTCTGGTGGTTCCTCGGTTATCGCTCCTCCATTATCGCTCCTCGCTCCTCGATCCTCGGTCCTCCGGCAGAAATAAGAGTCATGGGACGCTACTCAAGATGGCGCAGACAAATCAACTTCCGGTGATACCGAGGACTGAGGACCGAGGAAATGAAAATAGTCGACCTGAGAAGGACCCCTGGGTTGCGGTCGAATAGTCCATTTAGCTTAGGAACCTTCCTAA
>NW_022987607.1:277500-310000 GCF_902827165.1 Trematomus bernacchii
GATTTTTAAAGAGTCCTACCTTTGTTGTTATTGTTGTGTTTGTTGTGTTTGTTGTGTGTGTGCGGCGAGGAGGTGCTGCGAGCTGCAGATACGCTCAGAGAGAATACAGTCTGAGACAAAGCCGATTAGCAGCTGAAACACGGCCAACAATCATTTTCTTCTCAAACACAGAATCTGCATTTCAGAGCGTTCCTCCTGCCAGGAAACAACATGTCTGTGTTTCCTTTAAAACATCACGCCAAATGTGTGAATTTAAAGGATTGTATTTACTACAGTGAGCTACAGCGGTAACATGTGTTTAATGTTAAAATCATGTTTAAAGTGTTTAGTTTTAGTCATTGAATGTGCTGTTCTGTGGTCCTCTACTGCCCTCTGCTGGAGGAGGGTGCATCAAGCAGGAACAGAATGTATTTATCCTGGGGGAAATTGGGGTTTGTGACAGCTGCTCTATCTTAGAATAAAATACAATAAATATAGAATATACATATTTGTATAAACATAAGAAGCTAAAGTAAGATTGTGCAGTAAAACAAATAAATATATTTATAATTAAATAATAAAAACACAGCTGCCTTCAACAACATGACCGTCTGTTACATTTAAACCATTGACTAAACCTTTCCAAACACACTTCTGATTGAGCCCTCTGTGGTTCAAAGTGAACCTGCAGGGGAGCTGCATCCTCCCCTCCACTAACACAGATAACTAAATGATTTTTAAAAAGTCCAAATTCTGAGAAGAAAAAAATCTAAATTCTGAAAATAAATCCGAAAAAGGATCAGAATTCTGAAAAAGTCAAAAAGTTGATTAAAAGATTCTGAAAAAGAAATACATTTGTAGAAAAAGTCAAAATTCTTTGGAGGATTGTATTGGCAAGTTAAAACAAATAAAACCCTTTGTATTTGTATTGTTGTCATGCAGCTGCCAAGCTTGAACACCACACAAAGCATAATAAGGCTCACGTTGATACAACCTGTCCCCGCCCTGAGAAAATATCTGTCATTAGCTTTTTATTGACTTTGTTTGGCCATACTTGTTTGGCCATACTTTGCAGGTACATATATATTCCCCTATGACCCTAAAGCATTAAAGCAAGGATAGAAAAACAATAAACAAAACCTTAAGTTTTCATAAATAAATATTTATAATAATAATACAAAATCAGCACAAATAATTATAATTCAACATATATGTTTAAATTAAATTATAACTGAATAAACCTCTTCAATAATCCCTCACTGTGGTTTCTCCTGTAATACCTCTCACTGCCACCGGGGGGAGACAGAGCGCAGCTTTAACGAGGCGTTAATTGCATTTAAATTCATGTTTTCTAAAACTACATTGCACATTTAATATATAAAGCAACCTGTGTTTAAATGCTTCTAGTAGTAGTTTAGTGTATTATAGTGTATTTAAAATAATTGTGTACATATACATTGTGTGTAGATACTCTATATGTCAGTGCTGAGATCTTTATTTTCTTTATTTACTGTTTTTAAAGACAGTACTTGAGTAAATGTATTTATTTTATTTATTTGTATGTATTACATCGCATCTCTTCTTGTAGGTATTTGTGTGAAATCAGTACACTGTTGGAGATTTTGAAAATAAGAAAATTCTGAGAAGTCAGAATTCTGAAATAATAAAAAATGTGGAGAACATTTTTAATTCTGAGTTCTGAAAAAAGTCAAAAGTCAAAACTCAGAGAAAAATTCGGAGATTTTCAGAAAATAATAAATAATAAAAAACAATTTTTGTCCTCAAGATTTTCGCATTTTCCTCAGGATTTTGACCTAAATCCCAGAACACAAAAAAATAACTTTTTCTGTTCGGTTCTCTGGGTGTTTCTCAATGTCGAGGACGCTTCCTTGGTAGGACATGTCCCTCCGAGTCAGGTCCTTCAGAGGCTAGGCAAGAATCCATCCTGGCATTCGGAGAACGAAGAATGGAACAGGCTAGCAAGTGTGCAGGTATGCGTCATATGAATATTACATTTTCCGCCAAAGATTTTGGAAATTGGTCCGTGCGCAAAGCATTGTGGGGATTTTAAGACCGCGGATTGATTTCGATACACATGTGTATCCTCGAAATTTCCCGCAACGAAGGATTTAGTCCAAGCATCCTAGACATTGGAACAGTCCTTCGGCGGGATTCGATGACGTAGCATCCTTGGAATAGTAGCTCAGGAGCAGCCTTCCTCGACATTGAGAAACACCCTAACATTTTTTTTCATATGTGGCCTTATTCCTCTTCTGTAAGGGTTAGCCTATCACATACAATGTGTTGGAGCTCTAGCCAATCAGAGCGCGAGTGTTCTATAGTGATGTCACTATGTTCCGGAAGTAAACAAAGGAGTTTCTATAAAACATAAACAACACACTACAGGAGAGGGAAACCCCAAAAGCAGAACAGGGACTCTTTCAATTCCCCTTCTTAAAATGATTATTATGATTTATTCCTAATATTTATACACTTCCTTAAACTAATGTCTGTAGCATCATTGTGATTATTTATGAAGTACTTGTATTTTACTTTCACATTTTTGCCATTAAATAAACTCCACAAAGACAAGCGTGGACAAATATGTGTTTTATTGCCGTTGTGCATGAACACTGCAGGGTGCACAGGAAGTGACGTCACTCTCACCTTTTTATGACTTTACCAACAAAATGCATCCTCCATATTTAAAACCTTAGGAATGCAAGATGCTTCCTGTTATTGCACACATTGAGGGAGTGGCGAGTATACTGGGAACATTGGGGGAAGCCAAAGCTCTTTAAGGTGCTGACAGGTCTCCAGAAACCACGACGTAGCATTTAGCCTCTTCTGAAGCTACGTAGGCTATATACAAACAAACATGAGAGGGGTCGATGCAGGGAGGCCGAGAGACACCCAATAAAACAGCCTGTGTTATACATGACATGTTCGTAGCACACACACACACACACACACACACACACACACACACACACACACACACACACACACACACACACACACACAAACACACACACACTCTTGTATCTGTGCATCACACGTCTCTCTAGCTGACAGCCAATCAAAAGGCTGAGAGATATTTGAGGAATGTAGCGGCTATTTGTGTCTTAGGAACGCTTTAATGCGCTGGACGTGAGAGCTGCAGACTGGAGGGAGAAGCTGTGCAAACGCTCATCTCTGTGGCTACGGTTAGCATTTAGCTCGTGCTAACTGTGACTACATGCTAATCCTGCTAAAACTGTGCAGAAAAACAGACGCAGATTTGACAGATTCAACGCTGCGTTGGTCGGAACTCGGAATAGAAGCATTTATTTTCACATTTAATCTGAGATGATATCTTTACGTCCGCTGGGAATGCAACCTCAACACGGCTACTGACACAAATGTGTGTTTAGCGATAATAATGCTATATTTATATATTCAAAAGGTGATAAATGCTATTTACATATCTTTAAAAAACTCTAAAAAGAACCAGTCCTCCTGTCCCCCTCGCTGTCAGATATTTAAGTCAGAAAGATGTTTAATTTAATTTAATTTTTTACCAGAATCCTGTCTTCATGAAAGCCTGACGGTGCATCACACTCAGACAGTATTATTATCTGGAGCTGCAGAAACAACTTTCATCATAAAAGTCATAACGTTTAGTTTCTAAACACAGGTGGAAAAGGCCTTAAGCACGAACACGTCATCAACTCTGTGACTTTCAAATTCAATTCCACTTTTATTTGAACCTTTGTATTCACTGGAAATGCTGCTACAAATTCAAGTAAAAGATCAATAAAAACAAGGTTTTATTCGCTTAAAATCTGCCACTAAAACGAAATTTAGATAAATCAGGTCTTGTAAAGAGCTGGGAAATCTTATTGTGAACTATATTGATGTTATTTATGTTACAAAATAAGCCAGAAACGCTCAAAAGTTTTCTGTTTTCTGAAGTTCGCTGGTGATTTTAGAATAAAAATGTGTTTTCTAAAATCAAGTAAAATGTATTTCTTGAGAAAAGATGATCCTTCTTTTACAAATACTCAAAATAAGATGTTTTTAAGAGTCTTGAGGATACTTAAGATGCACCCTTTATCTCACTGCATTGTTACCTCTTAAGTTAGTGCAACCGACGGAACGTCCACACAGCAGCGTTAAAAAAATCTTGAAACGCTTCTGCCCATTCACTTTGAATGGGGTGACGTCACTTTGCCTCACTTTTCGCCGAAATGCATTGTGGGCAGGCGAGCGGAGATTTTGAGGATTTTGAGGATTCAAAGTTGAACAATGTTCAACTTTTGAGGCTGAGGTGGAAGCGGCAGCCAATCAAATCCCGTGTACGCAAATCTGACAGTTCAAGCTCTAGCCAATCAAACGGCGTGTATGCTGGGAGAGACATACCGCAGGTCATTTCCTCATATTCCAAAAAATGGAGGAGAAATTAGCGGTAGGGAATCAATCACCCGGTGCTTTATGATCAGACCTACCGGGATATAAACCGGAGGAGCCAGGCATGGAGGGAGGTGGCAGAGACAGTGGTAGGTTTTCGCCTGTTTGGGGAGTTTATATCCAGTTTACTTCGGGCTTTTTGGCTTCGTATGTCGGGGGCGAGAGATTCATGTGATTGGTTGTTCGCAAAAAATCCCCAAGCTTCAGATACGCCCACCTCCAACATTTTTTTAACGCTGCTGTGTAGACGTTCCGTCACAGAAGAACGTGTAATAGCTACGTTGGTCCACCGGGCAAAACGTAGTATATTCACAAATAACCTCTCAAGACGTGACATGGGTACAATATTTTGTAAAAAAAAACATGGAGCTCAAATCATCTTGGTAATATCTATCAAACTATGGATCCTACACATCCACTGGACGTAGGTTCTAAAAGTACAATATAAACTTCTCGCTAGAAATCTAATCAAAAAGCATTTTAACCAAACTATCCTTCAATTTAGGATTTTCTACTCAAAATAAATCGGGTGTCCGCCATGTTTTTTTCTCTCACGCTGGGAAAGTTTGCGATCACGTGACACGGACACCGGTCATTAGAAATGAATAGGAACACATATTGTATCCATGTCACGTCTTGAGAGGGTTATTTGTGAATATACTACGTCTTGCCCTGTGGACCAACGTAGCTATTTCACGTTTTTCTGTGAGACTGGGTTGGAAATTCTGACGAGGAATTAGACAAATATACCGTGTTGCCTTCCCATCAACGTGAACCTGTTGACTTTGTTTATAACATATAGTTTAAATAGTTTGCTGCACATTAAAGCGTCTCCTCTGGCTGATCTATCTGAGCTTTGCACAGCTTTTCCTCTGCGGGGAAACAGGA
The DNA here is from genome assembly GCF_902827165.1 of Trematomus bernacchii. NCBI lineage: Eukaryota > Metazoa > Chordata > Actinopteri > Perciformes > Nototheniidae > Trematomus > Trematomus bernacchii. The sequence continues at coordinate 282,817 of NW_022987607.1, forward strand.
AGGATTATCAATGTGAGAACGAGAGCAAGAGGAACGATGATGATTGGATGTGTTCTGCATGGTGGAGCTGCAGATATCTGATTGGACATTCATTCCAGATTACCTGAGTACACTCTGATTGTAGAATACCTGAAGCGAGCCTCTGCACACATTTCTTTTCTTTAGACAGGGTTAAACAAGAGTCTAGTGGCCAGGATTGTGAACCCAGAAATGTTGAGTACAGGTCGACAGTCACTACAAACTGTAGGATAATGACGTGCATGTGTTGGGCAATTTGCACAATTAACATAAATTGTGTTATGCAGACAATAGCTACGACATGGCACGGCAGATTTAGACCATTTTAGAGTGATTTTGGAGGTTATTGAGGCCATTTCTGACGATTTCAGCGTCAGAAAGTGGCAGCATCTGTTCTCTCTGGGGACTGATTGTGACTAACATGAGTAGTGATGCGACCATTGGATATAGAGAGCACTAGATGAACATTATTATCTCTACTGTGGACACTTATCTGTGCCGTCCAAGTGATCCAGAGTCCCCTAAATCTTCCAAATCGACCCAAAATGTATCAGAATCAGTCTACCAGGAGCACAAATATGGCCTTTCTGGTTAAAATTATCTTTTTGGATCCTGAAAGAGCAAGAAATATCTGTATATCTGTCCTCTCTGCGGGCTGATTATGACTTATTATCTCAACTGTGGACTTTTTTTTTCAAATTAAATAAGCAACCGGTCCAAATAATCCCCTAAATCTTCAAAATTCACCCGAAATGTATCAAAATCAGTCCACCAGGAGCACAGATGTTGGAATGTTCTGGTTAAAACTGTCATTTAGGATCCTTAGATAGTAAGAAATGGGTTCAGCATCCTCAATAACCCCGAGAAACACTTAAAAACTGTCCAAATCAGCCAAGACATTTTGGCTAAAATGCTATTTAGTGCTAATTAATAAGCAATCTGTGCAATCCAAGTGATCCAGAGTCCCCTAAATCTTCCAAATAGACCCAAAGTTCATCAAAATCAGCCCAGAGTACAGATACGTCCACCTTCTGGTTCAAACTGTCTTTTTTTATCCTGAAAATGTTAGAAATTGACTCAATAACCCCAAAACCACTCTTAAACTGTCCAAATCGGCCAAGACATTCTCGCTATAATGCAACATAATGCTAATTGTCTAATAAATGACCCAACATATGCAGGTTGCTACCACTCCCCCTACTCTACATTTCTATCATAACACTTGGCAAACAGACCATAATATGACCTGGAAACAGAGTCCTGATAATACAGGGGGGTAAAACAAGCAGGACCTCCCATAGAGATATAATATGTGTATATATACATATATATATATATATATGTATATATATGTGTTTATGTATAGAGAGCTTATTCATACTGTGAATGTGGAAACTGAACACAACACATAATTTAAATCAGAAATATACTACCAGTTTAAAATGCATGCCCCCCCCTGCATGCCTCCCCCCCCTCCACTCCGTCCATCCCACTTGAACACAGTGGTTCCCAACCTTTTTTAGTATCGTTAAACCCCACTCACCTGTGAGGATTCACCTGCTTTCACTCGTGTGTTTAACCCTTTGTGATTGTGTTTTTTATTTATTATCGGAGTTCAGGATAATGTGTCCTTTCAATAAAGCTTTTTTGAATTACATCTGTGTGTGAGGGTGAGAGAGAGAGAGAGAGAGAGAGAGAGAGAGTGAGAGAAAGTGTGTGTGTGAAAGGGAGTGAGAGTGAGAGAGTGTGTGTTTGTGTGAAAGAGTGTGTGCATGTGTGTGTGTGAATGGGAGATAGATAGTAGGTGTGTGTGTGGGAGAGAGAGAAAGTGTGTGTGTGAAAGGGAGAGAGCGAGAAAGTGTGTGAACAGGAGGGAGAGAGAGAGAGAGAGAGAGAGAGAGAGAGAAAAAAATTCACGTCTAAATGTTTTTGTGTATGAAATAAATCCCTAATCTTTCTACGTCCCCCTAAAGAAACCCCCGGTTGGGAACCACTGCGTTTCTTCTTCTTCTTCTTCGTTGGTGTCTCTTCTTCTTCGTTGGTGTCATGCAGAGATAGAGGGGGGGGGGGGACAGTAAAGTCTCAGAGGCCTTTCTCAGCTGTCAGTGGGGGGGTCATCAGTCTCTGAGGGGGTTTCCTCCAGCTCTTCTGACACCTGATTGGCCCCCTGTAGCCCCGCCCCCTCCTCCTCATGTAGCCCCGCCCCCTCCTCCTGGGGGGCCGGGGGGGGGGAACGGGAGTCGAACCGGACAGAAAGCAGAACCCGTGGAGATGAAGTTCACTTTGTTCTTATCGGGGCAGGAGAAGAGGGGGGTCGCTGCTGAGGGGGGGGGCCGGGAGGAGCTGGGGGGAAACAACAATAACAATAATAATACATTTGATTTTTATAGCACTTTTCCGAGTGCTCAAAGATAAATACTAGTGTTTATATTGTATCTGTATTTTGATCTGTTTAACTGTAACGGTGCGTCGACACGGCAGCGTGCGTTGAAGCTTGCCGGTGGGCGTGTCTGAAACTCGACCAACAACCAATCACATGAATCTCCCGCCCCGGACACACAAGCACGCGGTTTGATTGGCTGGAGCTTGTACTGGCATATGATTTGATTGGCTGGCGCTTCTGTCAACGCTTGAAAAGTTGAACTTTTCTCAACTTTCGAAGCGAGCGACGGAGGCAAAGCGACACGACGGAACCACAATGCAGTTCGGCAAAGCGTGACGTCACCCCCTTCAAAGTGAATGGGAAGCGTCTCCGTTGAAGCACACGACGCTGCCGTGTGGACGGGCCGTTAGTGTGAAAGGCTTTAGAAAATGTTTGTAATGTTCGCTGTGTTGTGTGTTCCTGCAGATGGAAATTCGAGATTTTCAGGAAAAGAGAAAAAACTCAGAAATCTGAAATAATCTCAGATCTTTTTCATAAGATTTCATCCACATATCCTCAAATATTTTGCCTTTACGTAATATGGCGCTGACTGCCTGTGAACACATTTATCCCTACTGTTTATGTCTTAATGTGTGCACATGTATAATTGTGTCTGTTGATTGTGTATATATATATAGGTATACATATTTTTATATATATCTGTATTCTGTATTCCTCGGGATTGTGGGAAACGGTATTTTGATCTCTCTGTACACGAGTGGCGAACCGTCAGGGCCTTCAAGGTATTCAGAGAATACCCTGGAACATTCAGATAAAACAAACAAAAAATCGATTTAAATATATAAATAAAATGTATATAAAATGACTAAATGAGAATGGTATCTGTGTTGTTGATCTGTAATATTACAGTGTTACGTTGATTTGTTTGTCCTTCTCGGACCATGCACTACGCATTTCAGTGGTTTTGTGTTAGAAAAAAAAGCAACCAATCAGATCTTGTTCTGGGTCTCTGGGTAGAATATCCTTCAACCAGGTATTCTATATCCTTGATAGAATGCCCTGGCCCTTACACTGAATGAGAGCGTACATTTGGACTGACAGTTTGATCAACCAATCATATATTGATTTGTAGCCAATGGGCGTGTTCTTTCAGAGTTCCCCTCGGTTCCAGGTACTCTAGAAGGTACTCTAGAAGGCCCGCTAGTTCACTGGCTCGAGACAGAGGATCTAGATGAATGCCACGAAGCAATTCATGCCGTTTTATTGTTTTTAACGTTGAAAGGGCAAGTGCAACAGGTGAAGATGAAGATGTTCCGGAATTGTTGTGAGTACCCTTTTCAAGACGACAATTCAGTGTGTGTGTCTACAGAAGTTCCAGTTGTGATAGACACGGTTCGCCACTGCTGTACACACAAACTGAAAGATTGACATAAAGTTGATTTGACTTTGACTGCTGTGTTTAATAAAGGATCTGAAGTTTCCTCAGCGTTTACCTGCTCTCCTCGAAGGCCTTGATCTTCTCGCAGCCCTCCGGTGGTTCTCTCTTGAACATGTAGCTGTTGTTGGGTTTGGGAGAGGAGGCGAACTTAGGAAGAGGAGAACTGCTGCCGCTGTCTGAGGACATAGAGAGACAACGTTTACTCAATATAGAGAGACAACGTGTACACAAACTGAGACACTTCTGGACCAGTTTGGACCAGAAGTCCCCAGTATCAGACCGTCTGAAGAGGAGAAATGTGATCAGGAAGAAGGGAACGTTTTTAGATAAGAGCTATAAGTTAGAAAAGAGTGGAGAGTTCTTAAAGAGTGTGTACGTTTAAGAGCAACCTGGCTCTAACTGGTGGAAAAGCAACAGGTTCTCAAAAGGTGGAAACCAACTTCTAAAACAACACAGAAATCATTTGAGTGGAAAAGTTGACCCAGTGACCCGTTGACTTACCTTTGTCTCGGTCGTACAGCAGCTCCTCGGTGGAGTAGGGGCTGCCATCATGTGACCTGTCATGTGACCCGTGGGGGGGTCCGGGGGTCTGAGGGTCCGTGCTGCTGCGCTGCTGGGGGGGGAAGGGGGCGCGCCGCCCGTCAGGGACCTCCAGGGACTGAGAGAGAGAGAGAGGAAGTTATTGTTTTAAAGGTCTCCTATCATGCTGTTTTTAGGCATATATTATAGGTCTCAGATATATACAAATATATAAAAAACATGTCTACGAAGTGTTTTGCTCAAAATATCAAACAGATCACCCCCCTCTATTTCAGCTGTTACTAAAGTGATGATTCTGGGTCTGTAGCTTTAAAAAGAAAGAAAGAGGGGGGAGCTTATGTTCTACCAGCAGATGCAGATAAACGCTGCCGTGGGACTGAAGAGAGGCAGTTACTGTGTTAGAGGTCCCCTGTCATGCAAAATGCACTTTCTGATGTCTTCTCTACATCACCATGTGTCCCCGGTGTGTCCCCGGTGTGTCCCCGGTGTGTGTCCGGTGTGTCCCCCGTGTGTCCCCGGTGTGTGTCCGGTGTGTGTCCGGTGTGTGTCCGGTGTGTGTCCGGTGTGTGTCCGGTGTGTCAGGAGACTCACAAAGTGTCAGGAAATAAAACCCTCTCTCTTTTCCTCCGTACCCACATCTCTAAAAACGGGGGAACAACGGAGCTGATCCAGATTTGCTGCGTCATGACCACATTACTAAACATTACTAACATGTGGGCGGGCTTTACACCCACGGGCCAATCAGAAACGTTGCTGTCAGAAACAATGAGACGTGTTCTGGAAGTAATATGGTCTGTGTTTACATTAGCATGCTAACACTCAGAGCTAACTTAGAGCGGGTGCTGTCACCATGTGGTGAAAGGAGGAATTACATTAAAACAATGTATTCTGTTTAACAGGGCCGCAAATAATACGTTATAAGACCCAAGCTACGCCCGGACTTTGGACATGCCTGTATTAAATAACTTCAGCGCAACAACACTGACGCTGCAGGGAGCGTGGGTATTTCTTATGTATATTGCATTATTTTAAAACAATAATAAAGTATTCTGCCTCTCCTCCTGTGTCTCTTCAGTCCCTGGAGCTCAGAGAATTCTCCTGATGAGCTCTCCTCTCTTATTTATTTTAAAGCTTTAGACCCAGAATCATCTCTTCAGTAACAGCTGGAATAATAGAGGGGTTTGAGGCTTCAATGATCTGTTTGGTATCTTGAGCAAAACACATCAGAGACATGTTTTTAATACATTTTTATATATCTGAGACTTATAATATATTCCTAAAAATAGTATAATAGGAGACCTTTAATATACATACAGACCCCCGCTCCCAGCGTCAGTCCTGTTGCCCTGATGTTATTTAATATGTGATAATAAAGCAGAGCCCCACCTTGAGCTCCTCTTTGTCCCCGCTCTCCCGGATGAAGACCTTCTCCAGCTCGTGGTTGATCCCCTCCATGCTGCTGGGGACTCTGGAGATCGAGGGCTTCGGCACGGTGGAGAGCGGCATCTGGGCCATGGAGACCTGCTGCTGCAACACACACACACACACACACACACACACACACACACACACACACACACACACACACACACACACACACACACACACACACACACACACACACACACACACACACACACACACACACACACACACACACACACACACACACACACACACACACACACACACACACACACACACACACACACACACTTATTTTAACACAAATAACAGTGTCTAACCAGACGATGATGGAGACAGTTACGTCAAATAAAATAAACAACTTAAACTCAGAATTTCTCTGCAGTGCAGCGGTCAAAAAAGACGTTTGGCTTCACACCCAAAATGAACACAGAGTATCGTCAGCTGGACTCTTTCGTACCAGCTGAGGCAATCACAGTGACAATTCATTGATATTAATTAACAACCTATTCCATTACATAACCAATATTCAATATTTTGCGTATAAATTAAATAATCAAATGGTAAATCAACATTTTGGCTCCTATAGTAAACATGATATGCAAACCCCTTTGAGTATGAAGTTGCAATGCCATCTTTCGTACACCATAACTCATCATTTGCATGTGAATCAGATGGTGTTTGGGACATAAAGCAGAAATCTTGTTGCCATTGTTGGAGCTTTTTGGAAGTGTGACTCTGATCATCCCTGAGACATATGGAGCATTTAGGAAGCTTGAGTTACAGCTTCCTCTTTTACGCTTTTTTCTCCACCACGCCACATCGAGAGTGTTCAATGTAATAAAGCTTTTAATAAATGTTGACCCTTAAAGTCTTCTAATGGTTGAGAAGAAATGTGGAGTTGATCGGGTGAAATCTGTAGGAGGAGTTTGTTAATGTACGGCACGTGAAAAGTGTCAAAAATAGCACATACAATTCTAAATGCCCGACTTCCTGTTGGGTTTATGATATGACCCTGAGAGGCTTTTCTGTGCGTCTCACCATTCTACATAGACCTGCCAAATGTCAGACCTGTAGGTGAAACCACAACAAGGGGCTGAACTTTAGCAACTTTATAGGGGACGCTATAATGTTTTTTGCCAACACCTCAAAAACGAGACCACTAAAATATAGAAGACTGACAGGAAATCTAATTACCGACTGTCTCCTAATTAACTTTCACTGTTTCTATTTTCAACCTAGCTAGCTACAGATACACCTTTTACTTATATACACATTTTAATGATTGTAATGCTATTCAAATATTGGTTCAACTGCACACAAGCTGCATCCTCTAAACAGATTTGTTTTTACAAACAGATGAAACTCCTCTCCTCACTCAGGTGTGTGCTTCAGTAAATGTTAACTCTTACCTGTGTGTGTCAGGCTGTGCAGGTGTGTTGGGTGTGCAGAGAGATGAAGGAGTTCCCAGTCTAATACTGTACACTGGAGGACATGTCTAAACATGTTCCCTCACACACTCCTCACACACACTCCTTAGGAACACACACATGAATGCCCGCTCTGTCTCATACACACTCTCTCGTTATCAGATCTCTCTCTGAACCAGTTCCTGTTTCCCTCACACACTCCTCAGGGTTTTCTGCAGCAGACACACACCTCTGACATCAAACAGAGAGCGTGTGTGTGTGGTGTGTGTGTGTGTGTGTGTGTGTGTGTGTGTGTGTGTGTGTGTGTGTGTGTGTGTGTGTGTGTGTGTGTGTGTGTGTGTGTGTGTGTGTGTGTGTGTGGCCTCAGCCCAGTATTTTACATGGTGGTACTTTAAATAAGTTAAACACACGAATAAGATCAGACCGAAATATATATAGCAAGTATCACATATTCAGATAAGTGTGTGTGTGTGTGTGTGTGTGTGTGTGTGTGTGTGTGTGTGTGTGTGTGTGTGTGTGTGTGTGTGGTGACACAGCTGTTAAATGTAGTGTTAAAGAGTGTGTGTAAAGATGTCACTAGAAGCGATAAGTCGATGCCAAAATTCTGAAGCAATGTGACCGTACTGGTTTTTCTTATCAAGTTAAAAATAATTCATGACGTCCCAAATCTATTTATATTGCTGTGAAACATCTCCTCGAAAAACAACCAGATTTATTCAACTGAATACAAACTGATTATAACAAATGTTAACTATATATATAAATAAATAATAAGGATAACATTAAAATAAGAATCAAATATTAAAACAGATAATACAAATATTCAATATTAAATAATAATAATAATAAACAAATCATTTAAAAAATATGAAACATACAAAATATATGTATACTGTATATACAGCACACAAAATGTATTTAACATCAATGAAGCCTACCCTAACCTGAGGGTCAGGGTCCATGCACGGCCCCTCCTGCTAGAATGATAACATATAATGCACTGAGTGAAGAAATAATTAAGGAATCAACACCAATGCAATATTTCTACCGATACGTCAGTATGACCCCACCAGTCCTCTGCAGAGTAAAACACTTTGTCTTTCTGTGACTAGCCACCTGCAGCTTACCGTATGTAAACAAAAGGTAAGATAAGAAGTACTTTATTGATCCCAATTTGTACAAAGGTGTGTGTGTTACCTGTGTGGATTTCTCTCTCAGACACGATGGGGGTCCGGAGGCCACGGCCCGGCTTCAGAGCCCAGAAGAGATGCAGGGATTCAGTCCTTTCCGCTGCGGAGGAGAGACCAGGAAGAGACGTTAGCTCGGAGTGTTAGCGACAGAGAGTTAGCCTCTGAACCTGCCGCTGTACGCAGGAGTTTTTGGTTCATTTCAAGCTTCAAACTGCACTATGCTGGAGGAGCCAAAAGGTTGATTTACTATTTGATTATTTAATCGTTTAATTATGTGTAAAATATTGAATATTGGTTACGTAATGGAATAGGTTGTTCATTAATGTCAATGAATTGTCACTGTGCCTCAGCTGGTACAAAAGAGTCCAGCTCACGATACTCTGAGTTCATTTTGGTTGTGAAGCCAAACGGTTTTTTTTAACCGCTGCACTGCAGAGACATTATGAGTTTAAGATGTTTCTTTTATTTGCTGTAACTGTCTCCATCATCGTCTGGTTAGACACTTTTATTTGTGTTTAAAAGAAGAGAACAGGGAAGAAAAGACATTTAAAGGATAACATTGAAATAAATGAACCGAATCAAACAAACAATCTCTCTCTGTGTGGTGTGTGTGTGTGTGTGTGTGTGTGTGTGTGTGTGTGTGTGTGTGTGTGTGTGTGTGTGTGTGTGTGTGCGCGTGTGTGTGTGAGGCCAGGCGCAAAACCAAAGGACAGAAAGGAGCAAAAACGAAGTGGGAAAGATTGCTCTCTTACGCACGTTAGCTCAGTTTAATAATAACTCTAATACTGGGAGAGAAATAGCATCTAACAGCTGCATCTCTTTGTAGCCTTTAGCTTAGTTTGGCTTTTTATTTTGTGCATTTCAAGCTTTTAACAGTGCAGATAAACACACAAGAAAGAGACGTTAGCTGAATGAAATAGCAACACTAATAACGACAGATTATCAGCCCCTGAATCTGCTGATCTACGCAGCAGCTTCCTTCTTTTGTGGGACAGATTAAAGAGGCCCTATTCTGCTTTTTGAGGTGTAGTTTGTTCTATAGGTTTTAGTGCATGTCAATGGTCTGCAGAGGCTAAAATCAATGTGTTTTCTCTGAGCGTTTGCGCGTAATGCCTCTTCCGGACTGCAGTGATCTGGTGTGTTCTGGTCTTAGTGAATCCTGTTAGAGCAGCAGGGGGTCCGGGTCACTCTCAGGATGACAGACAGAGACTGAATTAGACCTGGACGTCATCTTCTGATCCACATGGCAGCTCCTCTATAGAAGGACCCTTCTTTGTTTACATATATACATTCGTTCCTGTACATATCATATTCTATTTACATTTTGTATTTTTGAATTTTATTATATATGTTGCATCGTTGAAAGAGCTCAGGTCAGAAAGAAAGAGACGGTTATTCTCTCCATTACAAAGATTTCATAAATGATATCGTACCAATCCTCTATCGATGGGCTGTTTGGGTTGAGACATTTCTTTGTGATTGATGTCCTCGCAGCGTCACTCAACATCCCAAACAAGTATTCAGTTTTAATACGTGTGGATGTTGGGTGCAGAAGGACCCTTCTATAATCTACAATAACTAACGATATGATATAAAACCTCTGCAGCGTTTCCTCCCGTGTGTGTGAATCACAGGCCTCGTGTGAATTATGTAACCGCAGTGTGTGTGTGTGTGTGTGTGTGTGTGTGTGTGTGTGTGTGTGTGTGTGTGTGTGTGTGTGTGTTAAAGTCACTCAGATCTGAGTTTCTGTATCTTTTCTACATTTGATTGATGCTGAAAAACCTCTGTGGGATAACAAGGTCACCCGGCAGTCATGTGACCTCCTCAAACCACACAGAAACACTCATACATAATTCACCTGGCGCTATTTAAAGGAGCTTTTCACACATTTGAGCATCTCGTTTCTACATTCAGAGTCACTGTGGGGCGCTTCATGTTACACTGCATTTATTCTCCTCACAACGACACAATAAGTGAGAGGTTTATAGTTATCAGGGTTGATTTAAAGCATGTTATAACACTGTGTACAGAACGTTTAGCTACCTTCTCTCAGGTGATATTGTTTTGGATGTGTAGGGGAAGAAGAAACAGAAGAAGAAGATGGACTATATCAATATTCAATTACAATATCATGTTATACACCTAGCATTAGCATAAGTCTGGCATTTAAATCAACAACATTTCTCAACTCAATATATTTCCTGAGTCACAGATTTGGGTTAAAGTTAAATACCAGCGATTCCCTCAGAAATACTTAACTAGCTGTGAGATGTAAACAGTGAATAATAAGATCCATTTGATCCGTAATGTCTGAGACGGCTAGTGCATCTATCTGCCTGTGTGTGTGTGTGTGTGTGTGTGTGTGTGTGTGTGTGTGTGTGTGTGTGTGTGTGTGTGTGTGTGTGTGTGTGTGTGTGTGTGTGTGTGTTTATTGGTATTGGCATGTGTCCAGAACACCCTGCTCTGTGCCACCCTCGCCTGATTCATGCTCCACCTTGAGCACCCTGATTAAAACACCCTGAACACACAACTGCAATGATACCTAAACATGCATATTATTATATATTAAATGAACTAAAAGGCTTATTATCATTCACAGAAACATGCAGTAGTGACGTAGCAGACACACACATGTTGTTTGTTGCAGAAACAGTACAGATAATGTCGTGTATTCATGTTACAATAACTAGTTACATCAACAAAAGTAATCAGTGACCTAATATAAACCCAAAATAGAAATGTAATGTAACCTGGTAGTGCGACAGTGAAAGGAGTCCCCTGGGGAGGTATTTAAATGTGCACTCCCCACTGATCAGGTGGTTCAGCCCTATCACCTGATGCCTCTCTGTTACTTTTGGATTACCTCAATATCAAATGCAATGCAAATAAAAACAAGAGAAAGTAAAACAATAGGATGTTTTTTACTGAAGTGTGTGTAACAACGTAACCTTAGAAAAGTAGAAACCAAGATATTTCATATTCAAAATGTAGTAACAGTTCATTAAAAGCTAAATCTATTTTTCATTAATAAATCACGCGTCGACCCACTGCGTTATTTAAATAAAGAATAATTAAAATACTAAACCACATCCATCTATATTTCTAAATGTATTCTAACATTGTAATCCTGATAGTAATCTCAATTACACGGTAATCTGATTACTTATTTTTGTATGTAATTGTAATTGAATACAGTTACCTTTCTTATGTACCCTGATTATATAATCACATGTAATCTATTACTCCCAAAGCCTTCATGCATATTATATATATTTAAAGCATTCACAGAAACATGCAGTAATGACTAGCAGGCAGACACATGTTATTTGTTGGATTTACTACAGATAATATTGTGTATTTGTACAGGGAGATGTATATTCTGTGTATAATAGGTAGTATTGTACATGCAGTTGCAGGGAATGGCCTGCTGTGTTTATCTCTGCTAGGCCTCAGTGTTGCCATAGAGCTGCCAGCTGACGACATATCCCCCTTTAATGGAGGTAAAGAGCCCCAAATGAACGAATTACCAACAACCTGTCAGTGTTTTCATGGCAGATTCTGCACATCTGGATAATGATCCGGATCACTGAGCCCTGAGTTGTTAGTATCTGACAGAGGAGCTGCATCATCAGGCATCCATACCCTCACATATGTACCTGGGCTAGGATAGTGCAACGTAATAACAAATGCATGCACTTATCCTGCTCGAATCGCCATTATAGCATCAATAATACACCCAAAACACCCTGAATTGAGGTGTGCTAAATAACATTTTGCAGATATTATGATGGAAACTGGAACATGGTTGCGGGCTATGACAGTAGGCTATATTATGTAATGCATGATTATAATATTCATTCTCAGTGTTATTGATGGTCCACTGGTAAGATCCCTGATGTATTATGACCTAATTATAAAGGAAAGACAATTAGCCTAACACGACATGGGAGGTAATATCGAAATGCTCGCTAAATTGAATCCTGCTCTGGAAAACTTCGTTTTAAGGTGGACTTGGTAATTGCAAAGTTATATAAGCTTAATAAAAAGAACACATCCTTTATGTGAATGAATACACTCTACTTTACAATTCGGCGTACATTATATTTCCAAACATGCCCTACTTCTTTTTAAATGTCATTTTTTGAGCTGCTTCAGCCCTTATTTCCACTAGCTTCCTCCGACCAAAACACAACGTGGCGCCTGATGACGGATGGTGGGGAAACTGCTAAATATGGGATTTTATATTATTATAATGTTTTATAGTAAACTAAACACACCCCGAATTTAAGAAAGACTTGTATTTGATCATAAACAATAAGTAAAGTATATATTTAAAGCACCTATAGTGTTAAATTATTGCAAAATGGTGAAATTGTCACATTTGTTAAGGTAGTTTGGTGAAGCTTTGCTACATACAACACATACGACACTAAATTAGCACCAAGCTATTTAAACCACAATGGTTGCATTTTTAGATGAATGTGCATACAGTTACCTTTGCGAACAGAAGAGCAGGGGGGGGTGTTCAGGCGATGCAGCTATCCGGCGGAGAGAGCCTCTGCCCGGGCACCAGCCTGCTGTCAGATAACAGCAGCGGAGGATCCAGGAAGAGGAGGGAGAAGTACTCAGGTAGTAAAGTACAAGTAGCTACTCAGATCTGGTAGTAAAGTATAAGTACTCAGATCATGTAGTAAAAGTACAAGTTCTCAGATCTTATACTTGAGTAAAAGTACTCAGATCATGTAGTAAAGGTAGAAGTAGAAAAAAGTAAAAGTACTCAGATCTTGTAGTAAAAGTAGAAGTACTCCGATCTTGTACTTGAGTAAAAGTAGAAGTACTCAGATTGTGTACTTGAGTATGTTTTGCTTACATGATATTTAAGTGTAACATATGAAGTGTATATAATATATGGTGTTATTTTTATGCAAACATGTTGTAAATTTAAGACCGGTAAGACACTAGTGTAAATAGTAAGGTTGTGTCCACTGACAGAATAAAAACAGACATTAAAGACGGTTCAACCTTTTTTTATTAGTACTTCATCCTAAAAGACCATTAAATGGGGACTGGCTGTTTATTAAAGGCACATCAGGTTTGTTTATGTACAAACAATCCAAAGGTATAGACAAGTCCTGGGTTAAATCATCACCAAATGCATTCTTCTACTTAGCAAAAACTAGTTTTAAAAGCTCATATGCACACACTTATTCAAAAGAAAACACCCGTGGTATTCATGTACTGCACATACACACATGCAGAAGTGATGTGTCCTGTGCTTTTACAGCATTTCACAGCAATACAACAGAAGAGATTGTTACTTGGTTGATGAAAGTACCATCATTTCTCAAAGAATCAAAGAGAACATACAGAGGCTGTGCAATAACAACGCCCGCAGAAACTTGAACTACTTTCACTAGAACTGCTCTTTTAAAGTCAGGATAATGTCGGTTTACCTGCAGTCCTTCCATCAGTATAACAACAGAGTTACGTCATACTAGTTTGACTTCATTATTTCAGTGGCTTACAAGAGGACAGGTTGGAGTTTTTGACAATTGAAACTAGGACATCACAAGGGTCCGTATGTTTGTTGTTTTACTGCGTTTCTTACATTAATATGAATTTATCAAGACAGCAGGTAAACATGTACTTGGTCTCTATTAAGGTGAATAAAGTCTCAGCTCTTAAAGAATTACAATAAGTGATTTTTCCCAGACACTTAAAACACAACCAAAAGCAAAACACACCTCACACACAGCATCCATTAACACACACACACACTTATTAAAGGGTTTCAAACGTATCTTTGATTAAATGTAAACATGGATCCTCTGACGGCGAGAACAGGGCGATGTCTGCAGGAGTAACACGTGCAGACACTAAAGAACGATTTGGTGGTTTGATATAAACGAGTGCCACGAACCCAGGTAAACTACTGGATAAAGCAATGGACAAATGAAAGGAAGCAGAACTCAAACATGGAGAGGATTTGATTCAAAAAGTGTTTCCTATGTCAAATATATATAAATTGCACAAGAGCTCGTCAGTAAAAGCAGTTCCCTACATGCTGCACATGAATAGATATTGGATTATTATTTCTGTCCCTTATTTACTGCAGACTGTGTTTAATGACATGGGAAGGAGTTTGTTGTCACTAAGATTTAATTACAGTTATTGCTTTAAGTGCAACGTCCTTAAATGACCTGATGACTTTTGCAGGGACATTTCTTAATTTGTCCGTAGTTTGTAGACCAGCGTCTTGTTTTAACTTCCACCTACAGCACTACGAGTTATCACGACGTCTGAATCCAAGATACTGCAAATATTGGTGCTTCCACAAAACAAAATAGATAATCCTTTGCCATGTGGTTAATAACAGAAAGCAGACCTTGAAACCACGGAAAGACACTCATTCAAATTCTTTTTTTAAAGTCAGAATTCTTTTTTTTATAATCCCTTTTTTTTTTTTTTTAAATCGGAATTTTTAAAGATTTTTATACTTCCTGTGCTGCAGCACCTCTTTTCACCCTCTGTCTGAAACCAGAGCCCAGACTGCTCTGATTGGTTAGCTGGCCGGCTCTGATGTGATTGGTCAACAGCTTAGAGATGTCCCGCCTCTTAGCCTATCACGTACAATGTGTTGAAGCGCTATCAATGTCACTATAGGCTCAGCATCACAGGGATTTGAGCCTCTGCAGACCATTTACATGCACTAACAGCTATAGGACACTAGAGGAAAAGGGACAGCAGAAAGACAGGGTAATGACTCTTTAAATCAAAGTGTTTTCCCCTGACATAGTGAGCAGACTAGGCGTTGTGCAGCACGGAGTTCTCCAGGCTGAAGTCGTACTGGAAGCTGCTCAGGTTGTAGCTCAGCTCTGGGTCCAGCAGCAGGTCTGGGATCAGCTGCAGGCTGGACATCACTGTGAGGACGTGAGGAGACAGAGAGAAGGGGACGTCCTCCAGGAGGTCTGGCAGGACGGAGGAAGACTCCCCCACTGAGGAAGAGGAGGAGGGGGGAGGAAGAGGAGGAGGGGGGGCGGGACGCTTTATATCAGAGGCGAGAGAGGGGTACGGACAGGAGGCCTGAGGAGGAAGAGGAGGAAGAGGAGAGAGAGGAGGGTTTCATTATCACGGGGGAAACTGAGAGTCGCTCCATTTTATGATTAAAGAATGATACAAATAAATATATGCATGTTTTTATAAAAGTACAAGTTAGAGCAAAAAGATAAACATTAAATACAAATATTTATTTAAACATAAAAAGTATTTGAGGTTAAATAAAATAAAATACAGAAAATAATAATATGTTTAGAAACATGGGAATGTGAAAATGTCTCACTGAAGGAGAGGGTTCAGGGGCAGGAGGAAGAGGAGGAAGATGAGGAGGAGGACGAAGAGGAGGAAGAGGAAGAGGAGGGGCGGGACGCTTTACCTCAGAGGGGAGAGAGGGGTACGGACAGGAGGACTGAGGAGGAAGAGGAGGAGGAAGAAGAGGAAGAGGAAGAGGAGGAGGAGGACGAAGAGGAGGAAGAGGAAGAGGAGGGGCGGGACGCTTTACCTCAGAGGGGAGAGAGGGGTACGGACAGGAGGACTGAGGAGGAGGAAGAGGAGGAAGAGGAGAGAGAGAAAGGGTTTAATTATCACGAAGGAACTGTGAAAGTTACTCCATTTTATAATTAAAGAATGATAAAATAAAATAAAAAGAGAAATATAAAATAAAATGTACAATACAAAATATTTTATAGGATAGTTTGTTAAATATTGAACACTTAGAAATCTCCACATGAGATTAATATGAACTCTTTATTGAGACCTCACCTTGGGCGGCTGCACGATGACGTACCCTGAAGACGGCTGAGCGATGTTCGGACTCTGAATCTTCCCCCTCTGCTCCTCCAGCGTCTCTCCTGGCAGCCAGAGGACAGCGTTAATCACAAGAGACTACAATCACAATCAGTCACAGTAAGTGTGGGGGAAACTTCTGAAGCAATGGGAGTCAGGACTCAGAGAGGCACGAGGAGAGCTGGAGCTTTGATAGCAAACACTGACGGTTTATTTGGAGCTTCGGCCGGAGAATTCACACGACATGTCACGAGCCACGGTCTGACCACACGGTTGAGATGCCAAATCAATTCTGAGGGTTCTCCTCTCTGGTAGGAGGTTTTAACTAGTTTGCAAAGGGGAACATTCTTCACTAGATAGACTAAACAGCTGAGGACACTGAATTGCTTGCAGTTGTCGCTTATGGCCTCGAAGATTTCACACCTTGGGGTCATCTACACTCCGAGAAGGAAGTGTTCCAGGTGTCCCACAACAATGACTATCTCTGACTGAGAGCTGCCCGGTCACAAACTGGTAACAACAACAACTTGCCAGGGCAGCCCCTCCTTAAGGGAGATAACAGCTGCTCAAGGTTGGGCATCTGCGTCAGAGGGCGAAGGAGGACACTAGGGCCAATTATTCCCTAACAGTAAATACAACAAATATTGTAGGAGCACAGAAACAGAGTTCTGCTTTTACAGACTTACTTTGGTTGTGTTTCTGTAACTCTGGCACAAACATTTCCTTTGGGATAAATACAGTCTTATCTTATCTTATCTTATCTTATCTTATCTTAATATGGATTAAACACAGGAATCGTCACCTTATTTTTACACTTTTTATGTAATGACCTTAGTTACCTTAAGCTTACCTTTAAAGGCAAACATTTAAATAAAAATAAAATGTCAATAATGTCCGTAACGGTACTTTGTTCAAAATACAAACTTGTTTTTTACTCGTTCATTTTGTTACGTCAGAGGAAAAGAAATAAAATAATAAATAAATACATATTATTATAATAATATATACAATTTAAAAAACTGTCGAAATACTTATTAAATTAAATCGAATAAATCCTAAATTGTAAGTAAAAGGCATTTTAGTATACTTACCGACATCTCTCTATCATTAGGAGCCATAATATATAAAACACACCTCCAAAAGGTTCCTCTTCAGATCTGCTGTATACAAACTGATATGTAGTGCCAAGAGTATTTCATTTAATATCATAAAACATTTATTTTCTCACCAACGATGACGAAGCCTCCGTCGGCTTCCTTCTCTGACGGAGATTTCTTTGACTCCTTACGGAGTCCCAAGAAACTCAACATGATGCTCCTCTGAGTCTGAAACACAACATGGAGGTTAGTCTGAAACACAACATGGAGGTTAGTCTGAAACACAACATGGAGGTTAGTCTGAAACACAACATGGAGGTTAGTCTGAAACACAACATGGAGGTTAGTCTGAAACACAACATGGAGGTTAGTCTGAAACACAACATGGAGGTTAGTCTGAAACACAACATGGAGGTTAGTCTGAAACACAACATGGAGGTTAGTCTGAAACACAACATGGAGGTTAGTCTGAAACACAACATGGAGGTTAGTCTGAAACACAACATGGAGGTTAGTCTGAAACACAACATGGAGGTTAGTCTGAAACACAACATGGAGGTTAGACTGAAACACAACATGGAGGTTAGACTGAAACACAACATGGAGGTTAGTCTGAAACACAACATGGAGGTTAGACTGAAACTCATTCATCTGGTTAGTGAATCATTCTGGTGTTTGAGATCAAGTTCAGGTCTGAAGACAGAAAGGCTCTTCTTCAGGAGATATGATCGATTATTATTTATAGGTAAAAGTAGAAGTACTCAGATCTTGTACTTGAGTAAAAGTAGAAGTACTCAGATCTTGTACTTGAGTAAAAGTAGAAGTACTCAGATCTTGTACTTGAGTAAAAGTAGAAGTACTCAGATCTTGTACTTGAGTAAAAGTAGAAGTACTCAGATCTTGTCCTTGAGTAAAAGTAGAAGTACTCAGATCTTGTCCTTGAGTAAAAGTAGAAGTACTCAGATCTTGTCCTTGAGTAAAAGTAGAAGTACTCAGATCTTGTAGTAAAAGTAGAAGTACGCAGGTCTTGTACTTGAGTAAAAGTAGAAGTACTCAGATCTTGTACTTGAGTAAAAGTAGAAGTACCAGAGTGTAGGAATACTCTGTTTCAGTGAAAGTCCTGCATTCAAAATGTTCCTCAAGTGAAAGTAGAAAAGTATTATCATCAAAATCTAGTGAAAGTAGCGACAGTAAAAGTAGTCATTGTGCAGATTGGTCCATTTCAGAATAATATATATGATATGTTTTATAATGATTGATCATTAAAGTGTTATCAAAGCTGGTAAAGGTGCAGCTAGTTTGAATGACTTTGTATACTGCAGGGTAGCTTGTGAATTTACTCCAGGTGGAACTAAAGTCTGATTTAACACTTGATTATATTTCACATCATTCATCCACATCTGTAAAGCAACTAAAGGTATTAAATACATGTAGTGGAGGAAAAGTACACAGTAACATAACATTTAAATACTCAAGTGAAGTACAAGTACCTCTAAGTTGTACTGAAGTACGGAGTAAATCTTTCTAGTTATCGAAACTAGTTTTAACAACAAAGACAAATGAATTCCTCTTAAAGTCAAAACGTCTTACTTTCAGTTCTTCTCTCTAACTTCAGAATCTCATGTTTCTGTTTCTTTGAATCCACGAAGTTCAGAAGAGTTATTTTAACAAAATAAACCCCGATATATTTTCCGTTTCTTTTTACAGGCAAGTTGTTGTTATGACACCGACGTGCCTGACCTTCCGTGTTCGTGTAGAAACAACAGTGCTACATACAGTTCCGCTTACAGATCCAGCTCTATGTTACAAGAAGCGCGACTTTATTATTATTATTATTATTTATAAACGGTATTAACCAAGAGTCATTTACAAACCTGTAATGCCCTTTATTTCAGTCAGTTCTAATGGTGCAAATCAGTATGATAAAACAAATTAAATAACCCTATTAATGCTGTGTCCTTGTGATAAACGTGGTTTGATTGCTTGTTTTTAATTGGATGTGTTATCTGATTTGTTTACCTTTGTTAAGGGTCTTTGAACACATGATAAATAAAATGTATTAATGTTATTATTATCACAATAATACAGCGGAACTAATTACTGGTGATCCCGGGGAACAACATGTAAGAGCACAGCGGATATGTCGTCAAAAGACGCTCGATTTTATCTCCAGCGTTTCCCGTCATTACAAGCAAACCGTTTTCGAATGTAGATAATTAAACCCCACCCGGGTAGAATAACACGTGACAACAAACCGAACGAACTTTACATTTCCCGCGCAGTATTGTCTCGTCTTGACTCCTTCAGTGAACAGCTTCAAAATGGCAGGAATATTTGACGTCCCGAAACCCAGAATAATCTGCTCTATGTTGTCTCAGAACATCAACAAACCCGTCTGCTTCGTCGGTCGTGTGGAAAAGGTCGGTATGAGTTTATAACAGTGGAGTTAAAAAGTTGTTTTAACGGTTAAAACATGGATTAACGTGTTGGTTTTCCCGCCATGTTAGGTCCACCCGTCGGGGAAGACGTTCACAGTCTGTGATGGAGAAGGGAAGACAGCCACTGTGGAGCTGAATGATCCTGTGAGTACTCCTATTATTACTTTACTTTAACTAATGTCACTATCAGGTGTTACATAGTATATTTACAGGTCTTTCTACATCATTAGGAGCCACACTTTAGCCCATAATATACAGAAAAACACCAGGTTCTTCACTACTTCTGTCTGTCACTCATCTGCTGCATAAACACTGAATATCATCCTATTCTTATATTGTGAAAGCTGTAATTTAAGATAAAACTACATCCCATGTTTTCATATTCAGCATATATTGATGTCATGTCTTAATCTTTGGACATTTTAACAATATTTAATCGTTAAAACCTCTTAAAATAAAGTTTTTTTTGGAAGTTAGTGTAGTGTCTCTGTGTCAGAACAGTCATACCATTGATTAACACTGAAAAATAAATGTGTACAGAAGCGTTTTAATGATTTTATTTGGCTAGAAGTTCCTGTTATTTGACATTATTTAAGATGCAATGTCCTCCTATTTTATGTTGATAATATTAATAAAGCTGTATTTGTATTGCACTTTTTATACAATAGGTGCGAAGTGCAACAAAAATGAGGAATTCAAAAATATAAATGTATATGTTTGGAAAAGATAGGAGAAAAAAAGACAACAAATAAATGTAATGTTTGCTAGAAAATAATAGTACAAATAATTCTGATTTAAAAAATAAGGCTGATTTTAAGAGATTTCAGAATTAATATTTTGAGACAAGTCAAAATAAAAATGAATCTGACTTCTTCTCATTTTTTTCGGATCCTTTTCGTTTCAAATTTGAATTTTCCCATAAATACAAAATTGTTCAGAAAAAATATCAGATTTGTGAGAAAGAAAGATAAACAAAAAAATTATAACTGTTTTCAGAAATGGACTTCCTTCAGAATTATGAGACATGTTTTTGATTTGCTGTTGAAGTTTTTAAATTAAACTGAGAAAAAATTTGAAAAGTAAAAAATAAAATCCCAGATAAGATATTCAGGTTCAAACCTTTTTGCACACATGCAGCTTCTGAATATAATATTACATTTCTAGGAAGGAGGTAAAAAAGGTTCGATAATAAACAAATACAAAATGATCCAATAATGTACGACAGAAAAAAAACTGTCAACTTTTATATTTCCTTCTCTTTTACTTCTGTTTGTGTTATATTTTGGATTTAACCTTTATTAATCCCTGTGGGGAAACTCAGTAGTTTAACAGCAACAGGCTGAGAATGAAGAACAGGACAGTCACACAGATTAGAGATTAATACAATTAAAGATACAAATACAATTAAATACAGTTAAGTAACTTTAAAATAAGAAATTCAACATATATACATATTTGGGTCATACATACCAAATATGTATATATGTTGATTAACCTATTCGGGTGGCCCACGCATCCACCCCCCCCCTCAAATAAGAAAATACGTGCGAGTTCATGGCTACTGTAGACAACGTTCTCGTCGCTCTGTGTTGCGTTGTTAATGAGTGAGACACACCGGAGTTGAGGATCTGTGGGGTTTATTCTCCCAAAAATATAATTTACAATTCAGGCATTTAGCAGACGCCTTATTCCAAAGCGATTACAGTGACCAACAGGGACATTCTCCCTGGAGTAACTGAGCGCTAAGTGCCTTACTCAAGGGCACACTAGTAGTGGTGTTCCAGGCGGGATTTGAACTCGCAACCTTCCGATCATCAGCCCACCTCACTAGGGATGGGTATCGTTAAGGTTTTAACGGTACTACTACTTTTATCGATACCGCTTATCGGTCCGGTCTTTTAACGGTACTCTCATCGGTTCTTTTGGAGAGAAAAATGAGGTAAACTAACTATATGTTGTATGTCAGGGACTACGGATGGAAATTAGCTCAAAGCTAAAATCCGGCATATTTACACTTGAAGCATTATTTGTCTAAAGTGTTCATTAATGTGTATCGTCCCTATTCACATAAATGAAAAATGAAAATAAACAAATTGTGAACAAAACTAACATCGCTTTTTATTTAAATTAAATACATAATATTTCACATCAAAAGAAACAACAACGTTTTAACAAATCATATTAAATAATCTGATGACAGAACTGTAAACAGAATAGCTGAAACTTTAACAAGGTCAAGGTTCAAGGTTCTTTATTTAGTCATACGAACATAGCTACAGTGTAGTTATGCCGATGAAAATCTTGTGTCACAGGCAAACTAAATAACTCGGTTCCCTCTAATCATTAACCCATGTTTGTATCATTGAGTTAGCTCCGTGTGTTGCTGCTAGCATACATGATACCTGACGTGGAAACGTTACTCGTGGATGGGGCTACAGAGCAACTAGAAAGACAGTCGAACCCGGTGCATTTCTCCGTCTGGATGTGGAGCACTTTTGCTAAATGTTTAGACAGATTGCTCGTGTTCCCGCCCTGACATGCTAAACTCTTATTGCACTTTAGGCAACGAGCGAGACGGGTAAAGTTTAACCACACCTCGGAGCGCGTTCTCTCCGCCATCTCCTCCGTGTGTGTGTGTTGCTGCATGTAGCAGAGCGTGTGTGTGTAAACTGCCCCGCCCCCTCGCACACAGGCGGGGGAGAGAGATCTCTCGTCTGGATTGGAGAGATCGAAAATACTAAAAATGACGCATTTTGCAGTGTTTTTGCGTATTAGAAACAGAGTAGGCGACACTAAAACTGCAATATAATGTTTGTGTAGCAATAATACACATGACATATTTTTTACATGTCTCCAGTACTGATAAAAAGACCGATAACGTCGGAGCTTAACGGTACCACGGTCTTTAATAATTCAGCCCCGGGGCCCGTTTAATGCCGGGGCTCGGTACCCATCCCTACACCTCACTGTCCATTAGACCACCAAAATTAAATGAGATCCGTTTTTGGCGGACAATATTTATTTGTGGCGGCCCGCATATATCCAGTACTTGTGTATATGGGATTAATGAAGTATATCTCATCTTTATACATAATGCAAATGGTACAAATACCTTTTATCCAATCAATAAAACGTGTTATTGATCCCGCAGCTGGACGAGGAGCTGAGTGGAGTCGTGGAGGTGATCGGGATGGTTTCTAATAAAGGAGTCATCATGGCCACGACTTACAACCTGCTGCGAGAGGACAAGGGCGTCCCTTTTGGTGAGCTTTCATATACATGTATAAAAAGTCAGATCTTTTCTTTGTTGAAGTTTTTATTTAATTTGGACTTTTGAGAAAAGAAAGCTAAATGTTAAAACATGTTAACATGAAAATTGTTCTCCCTTTTTGTTCCTGAAATAATTGAAGGATCAACCCTGGATGTTATTTACTAAAACATCAAAATGTCGGATTTAACTTCAGCGTTTTTTCAGAAAAGTTCAGTTTTTCTGAACATTTTATTTTAAAATGTGACTTTTTCCATAAGAACAAAATATGAAAAGATATCAGTGTTTTTTCACAGATTTATGAGAAAAGAAAGTCTTCTTTTTTTTGCATTAACAACAAAGCACTCATTAAAGGTTAAATCAAAGAACAAGATTTTTAATTCAGGTTAAAACCTATCTATATATATATTGATCTATATTCTTAGAGACATTAACGTGGATCATCATGTCTTCATCATGTCTTCATCATGTCTTCATCATGTTTTCATCATGTCTTCATCATGTCTTCATCATGTCTTCTTCATGTCTTCTTCATGTCTTCATCATGTCTTCATCATGTCTTCTTCATGTCTTCATCATGTCTTCATCATGTCTTCATCATATATTCATGTCTTCATCATGTCTTCTTCATGTCTTCTTCATGTCTTCATCATGTCTTCTTCATGTCTTCATGTCTTCTTCATGTCTTCATCATATCTTCATGTCTTCATCATGTCTTCATCATGTCTTCTTCATGTCTTCCTCATGTCTTCATCATGTCTTCATCATGTCTTCCTCATGTCTTCATCATGTCTTCATCATGTCTTCTTCATGTCTTCATCATGTCTTCATCATGTCTTCTTCATGTCTTCCTCATGTCTTCATCATGTCTTCATCATGTCTTCCTCATGTCTTCATCATGTCTTCCTCATGTCTTCATCATGTCTTCTTCATGTCTTCTTCATGTCTTCCTCATGTCTTCATCATATCGTCTTCCTCATGTCTTCCTCATGTCTTCATGTCTTCCTCATGTCTTCCTCATGTCTTCTTCATGTCTTCATCATGTCTTCATGTCTTCTTCATCATTTCTTAATCATGTTTTCTGTCCTCATGTAATGTGTCTTGATATGTGTCTGTTGTTACACATGGAGCTGCTGTGATGCAAGGAGCATTTCAGACTTGATTTGATCGTTAAAGTATTATCGTATGTCATGTCTTCATCGTGTCTTCTTCATCGTGTCTTCTGTCCTCTTCAGACCTGGAGCTGTACACTGAGGCTCTGAAAGTGATCCATGACTTCCCGCAGCACTACCCGTTCCAGATGGCTGTCAGCGGATGAGTTCTGTCCTATTCCCACTTTCTGTTGTACAAAATGTGTTTTATTAAATAATTTCTGTCAGTAAAATTAAAATGTGTAAAGACCAAAAGATTCAGTCGTACGGTTTGATTTTATTTTGTATGACATTTTAAATTTTTGTTCTGAGAAAATAATCTTTTGAAGAAGAAAAGTCAGAATTCTGACACTTTTTCTCAGAATAAAACATTTTATTTTTTATCAGAACTAAAAAATATATATTTTTGCCTTTTATTTATTTTGTTCGAGAAAGTTACCGGTGCGCCAAGTAGGAAGTGGAGCACACATGAGACAACCATTTCATTGCAGACTGTTGTGTTTGTGTGGGGAAATGACAGTGCATACATTCGGACTCTGACTTCATTTTAGGGACATGTCGGCCAGCGGTGTAGAGCTAATTGTATTTGTTTAAGCACCGGATTGGCAAAACAGGAGAGTCTGTGAACCAGTCTGCCTTGATCTATGAATTAATGTCCGTGACTCTCAGAGTATCTGATGCCCGCAGCTGTTTTATAGAAGGAAAACAAATACTCAGAACACACACACACAGAGCGAGCTGAGCACAAACAGACTCACATCAATCATGCACCCTGATAACCGGACATCTCCTTCATAAAACGAGTAATAGGGGGAATAACCGGGCAGGTCGATGTGTGGTTGTGTGTGTAGAGGTGTGGTTGTGTGTGTAGAAGTGTGTGTGTGTATGTAGAAGTGTGTGGTTAAAGCGTAGCAGCCTGCGGTCGCTCTTCAGCTGTTCTAATGAAGGTCAACACAGTGAAGGCTCTTTGTAGCTGGTGCTGCTCTTCTCAGAGGCTGAGTCCCGCTGCCTACTGGTGCTGCAGCCACTTCAGGAAGTGAATGAGGTTTTCCTTCTATAAAACATAAAACAAAAATATTTATTTTATGTAGTTCTGAGAAAAGAAAGTCAGAATTCTAAAAATAAATGTTCACATCCCCCAAAAAGTGTTTTCATGTGGCCTTAATCCTCTTCCATAGTTTTGAGTCTGTATGAATGCATGTATATATTGAGTCTGGATGTAACACGATTTTCCCAAATGTTCCCGAGCCGTGTGAAAGATGTGAACGATGTGAAAGATGTCAGGCTTTAATCTGCTCGTTCATCAGGATGATTGATAACCTCTACTCTCTGACATTAGATTTGATCAAAGAGGAAATGACTGCTGTGAGAAAAAATCACTACGGAAAACAGACTGTATATCATTAGAGAGGGGGGGGTTACTGTCAGGGGGGTACAAGAAGCCTCTATATAGCCTGGGGGGGGGGCATGTTCCTGCAAGTCCAGACATCTGCTCACACACACACTCATATAAACTCATTCTTATCATTAAATCCCCAAAAAGATGAATATTCTCTTGCTTTTTTTCTAAGGAATCTGAGAAGAAAGTAAAAACAATTCAAAATGTCTCCTGATGTCGTCCTCTGATTTTTTCTCATTATTCTGAAAAACAAGTCAGGAAAAAATCATTAAAAGAAAAATATGTATGGAAAAGATCGGGGGAAAAAATAAATGTCATGTTTAATGTTCAGAGAAGAATAGGACAAAGAATTTTAATTTTTTTAAAAGACGGGTCATTTTTGTTTTTCTCAGAATCCTAAGAATTCATCTCTGAGTTTTGAGAGAAAAGTCTAAAAATATCAGATACAAATATATTTCTTATTTTCTCAGGAATGTCAGAAAAATGTAACTTTTTCCCAAAAGTACAAACATTTTCAGAATGTTTTTAACATCTGATCTCATAATCTTGAGAAAAAAGTCAGAAAAAATACATTTAAAAAAATGTTTGGGAAAAATAGAAAAAAGAACTGACGTTTCTCAGATTATTGAGGAAAGTCAGAAAAAAATTTTTTCAAACAAAATGTCCAAAAGTGTATGTAATGTTTGCTGTTCAGAAAATAATAGTACAAAGAATTATGATTTAAAAAAAAGTCAGATATTTTTGTTGTTGAAGTTTCTTTTTAACTCTGACTTTTTTTCTCAGAATTCTAAAATCGAATCTCAGAGGTTTTACATTTTTTTGGACTTTTTTCCATACGTGTTGGGGAAATGATTCCCAAGGCCCAGAACTGTGACCCAGTTTATCCGTTCAAACTGTCCTGACTGAGCACACGCACCTGTAACCTTGGCTGCTGTGCTCTCAGTGCTCTGTCTGTTCCTGCCTGTTGGCGTCAGCTGATAGAGGTGTTATGATTCTATCTTGTTCTGCACAATGTTGATTATTCTGGTCTGGGGTAGAGTTCTTCAGAATTGATTGTGGCGTCTCATCCGTGTGGTCAGACCGTGGCTCGTGACATGTCTTGTGAATTCTCCGGCCGAAGCTCCAAATAAACCGTCAGCGTTTGCCATCAAAGCTCCAGCTCTCCATCGTGTCTCCCTCTGAGTCCTGACTCCCATTGCTTCAGAAGTTTCCCCCACAATAAGTACACACATTTTTTTCACTGAATTTTGAGAATGAAAGTCAGAAAAAAATATTCTCAGAATTATGAGAAAACATTTTGCTGGTTTTTTGTTGTCGTTTTTTTTAAATTAAACTCCGAACTCTGAGACACTTTGAAAATAAAATCAGACTTTTTCTCATCTCCTCTCCCGTATATTCTGATAATAAATGCTTTATATTATTGATTATCTTACATCACGTTGTGTGATTTACTCTTTAATGGGATTTTTAAACTATTAGGTGAAATTCTTCGTTGAGTTAACAGCTCTGTGGGCGAAGTGAGGCACGTTTCACTGCGAGAGCCCACCCTCAAACTGTCCAATAAA
>NW_022987607.1:320000-383079 GCF_902827165.1 Trematomus bernacchii
AGTCAGTTTGCATGAACGGGTTTCCTTCAAAATAAAAGCACTAATGCAGAAACTACAAATAACATTTTGAAATATATTCCTACAGTCATCGCATCGTGAAATCATGACGTTAAATGTGGAATAGATTTCTCACAGTGTCGGATATTTACAAGAATAAAAGAGTGTGGTTTGTTTCTCAGGAAAAGTTTTATTGTGAAGGGAGTAACAGGAAGTGTGTGTTGTTGCATTGTGGGTAACATGTGAGCAGTGTGTTGCTGCAGGTCTGAAAGCAGCCTCTCTCGCACGCACGCATGCACACACACACACACACACACACACACACACACACACACACACACACACACACACACACACACACACACACACACACACACACACACACACACACACACTCTCTCACTCTCCTGCAGAGCTGCTCCTCTCACTGATGGAATAACCAGGAGCTCTAATTGTGTTAACACAGGTACGTGCCTCATGCTTTACTCTTCAGTCATTTCACATGTTTTTGCATTGTTTTAATGCACATTTAAATAGTAAATCTGCTTTATTTAAAAATCTTCTTCCAAATAGGTGTATACGTTTGTGTTAAATGACATTAAATAGATAACTGATGGTGTGGATTTAAATGATGATCTGGGGATTTGGTGTTACAATTTTAAATGTCCCCTCTGTGGGAGGAATACAGGTATTCTGATTCTGATAACATTTATTTATCTATTTTATTTATTGCTATGTTTATGTGTATGCATGGATGTTTGTTACACAGAGTGCAGTCATGGTGATAAAAGGAGCTGCAGTGAAGTATTTATCAGCAGTGTAGATTTACACATTTACATATTTGAGTAGTATTAACAATATTCTTTATAGTAATTGGTAGAAGAAAAACGTAGTATACATAATTATATCATTATCAGCGGAGGTGGTAGAAGTACTCAGATCTTGAACTTGAGTTAAAGTAGAAGTACTCAGATCTTGTACTTGAGTAAAAGTAGAAGTACTCAGATCTTGTACTTGAGTAAAAGTAGAAGTACTCAGATCTTGTTCTTGAGTAAAAGTAGAAGTACTCAGATCTTGTACTTGAGTAAAAGTAGAAGTACTCAGATCTTGTTCTTGAGTAAAAGTAGAAGTACTAAGATCTTGCACTTGAGTAAAAGTAGAAGTACTAAGATCTTGCACTTGAGTAAAAGTAGAAGTACTCAGTTCTTGTACTTGAGTAAAAGTAGAAGTACTCAGATCTTGTACTTGAGTAAAAGTAGAAGTACTCAGATCTTGTACTTGAGTAAAAGTAGAAGTACTCAGATCTTGTTCTTGAGTAAAAGTAGAAGTACTCAGATCTTGTACTTGAGTAAAAGTAGAAGTACTCAGATCTTGTACTTGAGTAAAAGTAGAAGTACTCAGATCTTGTTCTTGAGTAAAAGTAGAAGTACTCAGATCTTGTACTTGAGTAAAAGTAGAAGTACTCAGATCTTGTACTTGAGTAAAAGTAGAAGTACTAAGATCTTGTACTTGAGTAAAAGTAGAAGTACTCAGATCTTGTACTTGAGTAAAAGTAGAAGTACTAAGATCTTGCACTTGAGTAAAAGTAGAAGTACTCAGTTCTTGTTCTTGAGTAAAAGTAGAAGTACTCAGATCTTGTACTTGAGTAAAAGTAGAAGTACTCAGATCTTGTACTTGAGTAAAAGTAGAAGTACCAGAGTGTAGGAATACTCTGTTACAGTAAAAGTCCTGCATTCAAAATGTTCCTCAAGTGAAAGTAGAAAAGTATTATCATCTAAATATAGTGAAAGTAGCGACAGTAAAAGTAGTCATTGTGCAGATTGGTCCATTTCAGAATAATATATATGATATGTTTTATAATGATTGATCATGAAAGTGTTCTCAAAGCTGGTAAAGGTGCAGCTAGTTGGAATGACTTTGTATACTGCAGGGTAGCTTGTGAATTTACTCCAGGTGGAACTAAAGTCTGATTTAACACTTGATTAGATTTCACATCATTCATCCACATCTGTGAAGTAACTAAAGGTATTAAATACATGTAGTGGAGGAAAAGTACACCAGTTATTGTAAAATGTAAAAAGTACACCAGTTATTGTAAAATGCCTTTTATGCTGCTGTAACAAAAACTATTTCCCAATTTGGGATCAATAAAGTACGATCTATCTATCTATCAGTTACCTCTGAACTGTAGTGGAGTAGAAGTACAAAGAAGCAGAAAATGGAAAAACTCAAGTAAAGTACAAGTACCTCATAATTGTACTTAAGTACAGAACTTAGTTACGCTGGTTATCAGTGGTAGTTGTAGAATCAGTGATGATAATAGTGATGGTAATATTAATAAAATCCTTTGAGATGTTGTATGTAGATCTAAACTGCATTATCAATATATATATAGTAATATAAAATCAATTGAGATAACTAGAAGGAGAAAGAAGTAAGGCAAAATGATTCCAAAAAGACCCAAAACAACCAGAAATATCACAAAATGTTTGAGAAAAGTCGCAAAACCACTGCAAATGGTGCAAAATGATCTATCAGAGACAGAATGTGACCACAAAGAGACGCTTAAAGACCAAATAGAGATGCAAAGGGACCAATATGAGACAGAAGGCGACCAGTAAGAGATGGGAAACGACTTCAACGAGACGCAAAACTACAGAAAGATATAAGAAATGAGTACAGAGGGACGCAGAATGACAACATATGATGCAAAATGGCTGAAAGAGATGCAAAACCACTAGAAATGGTGCAAAATGATCTAAAAGACATAGAATATGACAAGAAAGAGACGCAAAGTGACAAATATGATCAGTAAGAGATGGGAAACGACTTCAAAGAGACACAAAACTACTAATAGGACACAAGAAATGAGTACAGAGGGACGCAGAATGACAACATATGATGCAAAATGGCTGAAAAGAGTCGCAAAACAACTAGAAATGGTGCAAAATGATCTATCAGAGACAGAATGTGACCACAAAGAGACGCTAAAAGACCAAATAGAGATGCAAAGCGACCAATATGAGACAGAATGTCACAGTAGGAGATGGGAAATGACTTCTAAGAGTCACAAAACTACTAGAAAGTAGTAGGGATGTAGAATGACCAAATATGACGCTAAGAGGCTGAAAAGAGATGCAAGACGATCTTTAGGGGACAGAATATGACCACAAAGACACTCAAAATGTCTATAAAGATGCAAAACTAACAATAAATGTCTGTTGTTCTTATGTATTTGATGCTGGCTACATGTCTGTTCCCAGCAGCCTACTCTCTCACGCTCCTTATACACTAGCAGAACATATTAATAAGTGCAGAAACATCGTTCAGTGAAAGCTGTGTGTGTGTGTGTGTGTGCGTGTGTGTGTGTGTGTGTGTGTGTGTGTGTGTGTGTGTGTGTGTGTGTGTGTGTGTGTGTGTGTGTGTGTGTGTGTGTGTGTGTGTGTGTGTGTGTTGTGTGTGTGTGTGGTGTGTGTGTGTGTGTGTGTGTGTGTGTGTGTGTGTGTTACCTGTACACCTGCGATGTTGAAGGAATGTACCTGCGATGTCTCCCTCTTGTGTCTCTGTGAAATATCACTGCCACCGTTACCATGTATGATTGTGATGGATTCAGGACTATTGATAATCATAATCATAATAATAATAATAGATAACAATTGTATAGCGCCTTTCAAGGGACCCAAGGCCGCTTTACATGGTGAACAAACAAACAAACAAACACATAGGGCAAATAATAAAGTGAAAGTTAAATAAATAGCAGTGGGACTGTGATGGGTTAGGGGTCAAAGGCCGTGGAGAACAGGTGAGTTTTTAATGAATACTTGAAGATGTCCAGGGAGAAGCATTCCAGACGGTGGCTGATGTCCATGTCCAAACAGAAGCTGAATGAACCTCTGTTTCTCCTGTAATCTCCAGTAAATGTTCCCAGACTGAAGGATGACTCTTCCGTGGCTCCTGAAGGTTTCCATCCTGACTCTCGCTCTGTGGAGTCCAGCGAGAGGCCAGAAGAGGAAGAGGAAAGGGCAGAGAGACGACAACCAGGTCCTCCATAATGAGGCCAAAAGTACGTGTTTAAAGCCATGAAATACATTATTGTATCCAGATCGGCCCTTTCTACAGACCTTTGGACACGTCTTTTGAACCCGTCTGACTGTAGATTGTAAACCCTCTGTCTCTCTGCTCCTGATCCAGCCCTGATCTGCCCGGTGGAGCTCATGTTCATCGTGGACAGTTCGGAGAGAGCCAAGTCTCTTCTGTTCGAGCGTCAGAAGGCCTTCATCCTGCGTTTCAGCTCCAGACTCACGCAGCTGCATTCGACCGGCTGGCGTCTGCGTCTCCGTCTCGCCGCGCTGCAGTACAGCAGCTCCGTCTCCCTGGAGCACAACTTCAGAGACTGGCAGGATCTGGACGTGTTCCAGAGCCGCGTTTCCTCCATGGCGTTCATCGGACACGGCACCTATTCGGCGTACGGTATCTCCAACGCCACGCAGTTATTCGGGCGTGAAACTTCCTCCAGCAGCCTCCGGGTGGCGCTACTAATGACGGACGGATCGGATCACCCTCGAAGTCCAAGTGCTGTTGCTGCTGCCGCTGAAGCCAAGCAGCAAAACATCCGGATGTTCATTCTCCGGCTCTCGGACCTGCCGACGGACGCACAGATGAGCGAGAAACTGAGGTCCATCGCCAGCGCCCCGCCGCAGAGATACCTGCTGAGTCTCACGGACAAACAGCTGGACGACAAACTCTTCAATGAACTGGTGAGTGTGTGTGGGGTCCGGGGTCACAT
The DNA here is from genome assembly GCF_902827165.1 of Trematomus bernacchii. Taxonomy (NCBI): domain Eukaryota; kingdom Metazoa; phylum Chordata; class Actinopteri; order Perciformes; family Nototheniidae; genus Trematomus; species Trematomus bernacchii. The sequence continues at coordinate 324,784 of NW_022987607.1, forward strand.
ACGTTTTATTAGGTTTACTGATTCACAAATCTACTGGCATGCACAACAAGAGAAGCAGAACCTGATACTCTGATGTACCTAAAGAACTGGATACCGAATACTCCTCCTTGGTTCACCTTGAATTTGTAAAGAAAAACTAGTTTCAAAGAATCTAGAAACTTTGAAACAACGAGGGCCACATTTAAACAAAATCTAAAACCTTCTTATACACTAAGCTTGAGGCACCTGAGCACGAGACTGTTTGTGCAGAGGTGTTTTAAATAGTAATGTTTGAGTAAGAACGCATGTGTTTGGGAAGTAGGGAGCATAGGACTGATAAGGGGTTTTGCTGTTGTTAATCGCGGCCCTAATTGACTTCAATTTTGGATTCATTGTTCACCGTTGAGGCATGCATGAGAGTTTTCTTCCAGCATTCAAGTTACCACAGGCTGAGTATTTGATAGCTGCTCACTGTGGGGTTACAGTATTGAAACTGGTGGGATAAAGTTAAACAATGAAAGCAACAAATGTAAAACAGACCTAAAAACAAGCCACGTTTCAGCAGCTCTTGGTCCGAGGTTGAGCCTTGTCTTGTCTTGTCTTGAGTTAACTATTCCTGCAGGTTTGGACTTTAAATAACTGTCCAACTGTCTTTGTTTTCTTTCAGAACACAATTGTAAAAACTGGGGTAAGTACTATGATGATTATTTCCTCACATGATCATATTCTGTGTTATTATTTAAGAACGGTGTGGTCATTGGTTCACGCACAACGAAGGCCTTATCCTTTCTCCTCTGTGTATCTCAAGCACATCGTCGATTCAGTTCTTTATATATTTATTATTTCTCATGTCTTTATTTCAGTGCCCTCAGCCGAAGTCCTGTCTGTGTGAGAGGGGGGAGAGGGGGCACACAGGAAACCCGGTGAGTGGATAATCGCATCCTAAATGACAAATATGAACTATGTATTATCGTCTGATTGCAGAAGTTTAGATACTTAGTACTGGATTACTTTGAGTGATACTTATAGGAGCCACAGTGCTTATTCAGCCTGATGAAATGCCATTTGTATCATCAACTGAACACATTCGTTTATCATCACTTCCGGCCAATGTTACCCAGGTTTGGTCTTGTGGTTTCTAGTCCATCTGTTCAAGGCTTTGAGAGACAGAGAGGGTTCGTTAGGCTCCGATAACTTCTGCATCCACTCCAACGTGGACTATTTGCTTTAAATCAGGGGTGTCAAACTCAATTTCATCGCGGGCCACATTCGCATAAAGGTTGCACTCAAAGGGCCGGTTGTAACTACATAAATATATAATATATATATAAAATAATGTATCATATTATATCATTGCCTCTGAATTGGATTATTATCGGATAGGATAATAACTTAGTAATTAACTACAAAGCAGAAGTCCAGGGCAAATAATTGCAAGTCTCTTCAGTGCGCATGTCACAAAACGAGATGCATTGTGGGACATGTAGTTTATGGGCAACCTGCTTCTGTAAAGCGGCATGTAACCGTATAATAAACGTATTATATTCTTTGCAAGCTCTTGCGGGGCCACATAAAACGAAGTCGCGGGCCGGATTTGGCCCCCGGGCCTTGAGTTTGAGACCCCTGCTTTAAATGCTTCACAATGAAGAGCCTAATTCAGCCTCTTTGCAACATTTTTATTCAAAATTCAGTCACTTGAGGAACCAGCTTCTTCAGCGTTTGGTTTCTGCAGCTTTTAGTAAACGCTGCGCATGTCTCCTCAAGTTGCTGAAAGTTCTCTAAATGCTGCAGGTGTTGTTGAGTTGCTGAAGATGTTTCTTCATGTGGAACATTTGGGTTTTTATATCTGCATCGTTTCAAGGATTCAAGGATTCAAGGCTTTTATTGTCATGTGTACATAGCTACAGTGTAGATGTGTCAATGAAGATCTGAGGTCACAGGCTCCTCCAACAGAGCAACACAATAACACAGATCAAATAGTTCATAGTTTCTGAAGCTGTAGCACATTTAGCCACGGTTAGCTTCACTGTCCCAGCCTCAGGCGTCCACTAGCAGGTGCGTCTGGCCTACGTTCAAAACCACACAAAGAAAAGGATGTGAGCGAGCAGGAAGCGTTCCCACAGTGTAAGTGTAGCAGGTGGTGGGGGGGCTGAAAGGCTGTTTTCTCTGCTGGAGGGGCCCTTAGAAAGAAACAAAGGTCAACGATGGAAGATTACACTCGAGCAAACACAGGAGATCTGAGGTGGAGGTCTTTGTTGGCCGGCGGGTTACAGACAGGTCGCACCAGACTCACCTTTTCCTAAAAACACACAGAGTCTGGACTAAAGAGGGGGCCCAAATATTCTCATTCTGTTCCTCTGCTTTCATGTAGGGGAAAAATGTGGAAAAAAGTCAGATTTTTTAAAGAAATTCAGAAGATCAGAAAATCTTTCAAAAGAAATTGAGCAAAAGTCAGAAATCTGAAGAAAAAAAACAAGTCATCATTTAGAAAAAAGTAAGATTTCTGAATACATATTTGGCTAAGTCAGAATTCTGAAACACATTCAGAATCTTGAAAAGAAATCATGACATTAGGATCTGGTAGTTATGATACTTTTTACTTAAGTACATGTCGAAGCCCATACTTCTTTACTTCTACTTGAGTAAAGGATGTGTGTACTTCTCTGAAACTAACTCACCCTGCTCTCATGTAGGGGAAGCCAGGCGATCCGGGGTCTGATGGAGGTCCGGGTCCAAAGGGATTTCGTGTAAGTCTCCATTGTTTCCGTAATCCAGCTCTAGATACAGAGAGAATCCCCAAAGTGACGTTTGATGTTCTGTTTTGTCTGAACTCGATCACTGCAGGGGGAATCCGGCATCAACGGACGTCCAGGGATGGGGGGCCTTCAGGTAATCACCAAATATGTTCCCAAAACCTTTCCTGGTTAAGCTTTGCATCTGAGGAATCATAAAGGGGATCCATGTGGATTGAGTTGGCATTTCAGTGTTGTTCTAAAACTTAAAGTAAGAAGCAATGTGCTATTAACCATGCAGGGGTCGTTTTCCAATGCACGCTGAAGGCTCTTTGAGCAGCTCTCACTGATCCTGCTGTTATGTTCAATGTTTGTTGTTTGTTTTTCATGTATTGTGTCTTGATATCTGTCTGTTGATGTTACACATGGAGCTGCTGGGATGCAAGGAGCATTTCAGACTTGATCTGACCATTAAATTATTATCCTATATTTGTAATATCAATATTTAAGGTGTTTAGGAACACATATTGTGGTATTGTTTCATTTTCCTATATCGCCCAACCCTATATTGGTTACATCCATCGTTTTTAAGTAGATAAAATACCACAATTGGCTAGATATGATTGACATCTCACATTGGTTGGTTGGTTGACTTTCAGTTGCATGATGGTTGGTTGACTGTTTGATTTATTTAATCAAACTCTCTCTTTCTATAGGGTCGACCTGGCGGCGAAGGGGAAAGGGTATGTATATTATCATTTCTAAATATAATGAGTTTTAACAATGCTTTTTTAAAATTCAGGATGCATTCACCACTGTATTTTAAACGTACTTACTTTAAACCATACACAGTCGTTTAAACTCTATAAATCTTGCAGACTTTATGAAAAGACACTTGGCTTTGTGTCCATATTATGAAGATGTCTTCTGTAATCTACAATCACTGTTTCTCCATTGTCTGTATCCTCCAGGGAGAACAGGGGGAATGTGGAACCGTCGGTAAAAAGGGAGAACAGGTAGATGTCATCCTTTTTTTATTTTACTCAACAATATGTGTTTTTCTGTGTGTTTTATACTTTATTGATGTGTGTCCTCAGGGTGCAGAGGGACCTCCGGGCCCCAGAGGCCCCAGAGCAGAGCAGGTGAGATCTGGGCCTTTGATTTTTCACACCTGCGGTCACATTTACATTTTTCCGTGCCCCCAGACCGGATTTTTGACAAGTCGTAATTTAGAAAAAAAACGTCATAATTTAGAAAAAGTCATAATTTGGAAAAAACAATGTCAGATTTTTCAAAAAAAAAAGTCAGATCTTTTTAAGATGTTGAGATCAAAATCTGATTTTTGTTTTAAAGTCAGAAACCCAAGAAAAAAAAGACATTCCAAAACAAGTAATACTTCTGAAAAAAGTGAAAATCTTAGAAAAAAATTCAAATTTCTCCAAAATAAAAAACTCTGAAAAAGTGATCATTCAAATTAAGTCAGAATTGGAGAAAAAAGTCAGAATTCGGCCCCTAACATTCTTGAAACCTGAATGGGTTGTGGTCACATTGAAATATTCCCGTGCCGCCCTCCCCCCACATCCGTGCAGAAGCACTCATTGTCCTTTTAAAAAAAATTCTAAATGTTTTAACAAAAGTCAGAATTTGAGAAAATAATCATAATTTTAATCAAAAATCCATAATATTCTACAAAAATCCATAATTTTTAACAAAAGTCAGAGTTGGAGATTCTTGATTCCTGAATGGGTTGTGGTCACATTGAAATATCCCCCTCCCCCCCGCTCCCAGAGTCCATCTCCCACTCTGCACTGGAGGAATGTGAGCGGTGGATTTAGATCTTAACCCTCGTGAATGTAGCCTTTCCAAAGCGGGGAATCCAGACTGCTCTGTTTGGTTTGTGTGCTCTGTTGGCTCTGTTGGCTCTGTTGGCTCTGTTTGGGCCAGTTTCTTTGAGCAGACGTTGTCCCAGAGGATTAGGATTTGGGCACATTTTATCCATCTATCCCTGCCTTCTTAAATGCTCTTTGGACTTCAGCAGACAAACTTCATTCTGATCTGTCGCTAGTTCCCATGAAATGTACTGGAGAACCAGAGCATAACCCAGTCCTGAAACACCTCGAATATAACGTCAGTTTACGCCTTTGAATTATGACATTATCTCAATGTGTAAGGACCAGCCTTTTTAATGTGTTGGCCCGTTCACTACAAATCAAAGGTATTCTATATTCCATTTTCTAAAACCTAACTGTATTGCATACGAGCCCACTGCATTAGTGATGTGAAGACTGACTCTTCTCACAGTTTTGAGACAACCTCTCAAACGTTTGATACTTTTTTGCATAATATCACATACATTTCAAAGGTAACAAACATTAGATCTGTTAAATGCCCACTCTATAAAAAATACAGAAGATGATTAGGGCCACATGTCAGTCAGAATCGTTCGAAAAGTCAGAATTTAGAAAACATTTAGATTTTATTTTTGGAAAAATTATAGTATCTGAGTATGGAAAAGTGTTAGAAGTCTAAAAAAAAGTTATACTCCAAAACAAGTCAGATTTTTGAGTAAAAGTCTGAATTCAGAGAAAAAATGAATATTTGGAAAAAAGTCGTAATTCCGAAAAAGATTCCAAAACTTTGAAAAAATGCAGGAAAGTCCTGTCAATTTTAAAATGTGGTAACATGACTCATGATACAATTTCAATCTGTGTCAGAGCTCCGTCTGGAGAACCTATATATACTCACACTGCTCTTAGATTCCAGCAGAGGGCGCTCACAGCTCAATCCTCTGACACACTCTCTGCTCCCAGTGTGTTAAATGTGAAATCTATCTATCTATTTATTATATTATATTCCTTTGATGGTATTTAATCTTTGACTTCCTGTTGTGTTCCTGTTTCAGGGAGCGTGGGGTTCCCCTGGAGACCCGGGTCCAGAGGGGACGTCTGGATCCAAAGTACGAACACTGGTCGTCAGATCTCAACTCTACATCCAGTAAATATCGTTAAGAAGCTAATTGCTGATTTTTGATTGTCTGTTCCCCTCCTCTAAAGGGTGAGCGAGGCCTCGGGGGAGCATCTGGACCTCCAGGAGATAACGGCATGGGGTTCCCTGGTCCAAAGGTACTTCTGAGTGTTTCTTTAAATATACAATTAGGGTTACTTTTCAGTTGATCTCTAATCTATACACTTACACCTTCAGGGTGACAAGGGGAACCAGGGAAGACATGGAGCTCCTGGACTGATGGGGGTCGGAGAAGCAGGGACTCCGGTGAGTTCACGAAATACATCAGAAATTATTTACGATAAGATACGAGAAGATACGATACGATGGAGCTTTATTAATCCCCGTGGGGAAACTCAGTGGTTTAACAGCAACAGGCTGAGAATGAAAAACAGGACAGATTCACACAGATTAGAGATTAATACAATCAAAGATACAAATACAATTATATACAGTTAAGTGTGTGTGTGTGTGTGTGTGTGTGTGTGTGTGTGTGTGTGTGTGTGTGTGTGTGTGTGTGTGTGTGTGTGTGTGTGTGTGTGTGTGTGTGGCTGCAGACGTCTTCAAATGGCATGACGGTAAAGTCTTCATCAGCAGTGACTGTAATCAAACAAAGCTGTTATTTTGTCATATTGCCCAACACTAAGGGAAGGGTCTAACTGGATTAACGCCTTACACACACCCTTAAAAACATACTCTACACATTAACAAAGACATTACCGGGGGACGGGTTAGGACCTTTAACTAATTCAGTAGTTTAACAGCAACAGGGTTGAAAAACAGGACAGACCAGATTCACACAAGATTAAATCAAAGATAAAATTATATAAAGTTAAAGGTGGGGTAGGTAAGTTTGAGAAACCGGCTCGAGATACACTTTTTGTTATATTCCATGGAATGCTCTTAACATCCCGATAGCAATGAATATCTGAAGTGCTTTGACAAAAAATCCATAACAAAATATCATCTGTGGAAGCCGTAGTACTGTAAAAAGCACGACCAATCATTTTAGCCGGCCGGCTAAAATGATTGGATGGCCTACCTGCCTGTCAGCCTTCCATCTGTGCACAAACTTATCTCGTGCCCTCATTGGTCATGTGCGCGTACGTGTGTGTTGGAGGAGGGGCTCTGTAAGGAAGTGGCAGATTTTCTCCGGTTGTGTATTTTCAAATTCTAGCGATCTCGAGCCGGTTTCTCCAAAATTACCTACCCCACCTTTAAGTAACTTTAAAATAAGAAATGAATGAAAATGAACGTATATACATATTTGGGTATTTTCCACAGTATTACTGTGCCATTACACATTTAAGATAAGACTTTATTTATCTCAGAGGAAATGGTTGTTCCAGAGTTACAGAAATACAACAAACTCAGCAGCATGATAATCAAACTGTTCACTAACAGAGCAGAAAAAAGAGCAATTCAATATCTACAGGAAACAGACGGGCACATCATTAATGTGAATTACTTAATTAATTAATTAAGTGACAAGCAGCCATTTACATTACATTTTAGCAGGTCACCCTTGAAAAAGAGATCAATGATCTCAATGGGATTCACCTGCATAAATAAAGGTTTGAAATGAAATGAAATGAACATTTATATTCAATCTAATATTTAATATTCCATTCCTCACATACTTATGTATTTATAATATCCTGCTTTATATTTTGTTACTGTACATTTGTAATCCAACATGTATATTTTCTACTTTTTTTTAATGCTATTTTATTTCTATTGAGATGTTTACATATTGGATTGTTTATTTCTAGTCTTTTAATTTGTATTGTGCAACGCCTTGTCTTTTGATTCTGCAACGCAAACATTTCCCAACTTGGGATCAATAAAGTACTTCTTATCTTATCTTATCTCAACGTTAAGATAACCAATAAACGGCAGTTATTTACAGAATAAACGAGAGACTGACTTTCTTTCTCAGAATTCTGTGACATAAATCTGTCATTTTTTCAGAAATGTTTTGTACTTTTGGGAAAAAGTCAAATAAAAGAAAAACAATTACTTTTTCTGACATTTCTGAGAAAAAAGGTCATATCTTTTATTTTCTTAAATATTTAATGTAATATCTGTTTATTTAACATGTCCTGTTGTTGCTTTAGGGTCCATCGGGGCCTCCAGGCATGCAGGGGTCTGCAGGAGTTCCAGGTGAGGGACTTCCAGGATCCACGGTGAGAAACTGGTTCACAGAGCACATTATATCTTTACATCATGTTGGGAAAATCCTGAATGTCCTCTTCCAACATGAGAGTAACATGATGACAAAGGTATCCCAACTGTAGCTGTGTACATGACAGGATGTGTGATTACCTAGAAGAGCATCAGGACTGTTTTAGGCATATGATAGCTATGTGATGAACATGATGATTCAGCCTCTATGGAGATAGACATATGACAAGCATGCTCATTTCTGACGTGGAGCTAATCTGAAGTAAACATTGAATACTGCTTTCTATTCCTCCATCTTGTGACTGTGTAACTCCCTCTCTTGGATATCAGCATGTGAAGGACACTGTTCAGGAACTAGTTGATGCTCTGTATTCAGGACGGTCTTCAGTGTGAAGGATGAACTATGAGATGTGTGTTCAAAACATAGAGGGAGCAAATACTCTAAAAAAGTGGGTACATGGACCCCTAGAGGGACTTTGGAGTGTTGGAGCGTTCCTCACAATCTCTAGATCCTGATTTATTTTCCTGTATGTCCTGAAAAAAGTATATTTAAGCAATATCTCACGACAGGCCGTGGTATATGGCCATTATATCACAGTTAAGGGGCGTGATTCCACGCCCCTTAACTGTGATATAATGGCCATATACCACGGCCTGTCGTGAGCTATTGCTTAAATATAAGACTTACCTGGCAGTAAATGTAACTAAGTACATTTCCTGTATTTAAGTAATAAAAGAAACTGATGTGGGAAGTATTCCATTTTTTATATTGATATAATAAAATAAAATATGTTTGTTTCACATTATAAATACATGACTTAAGTATTCAAAATGCAATTTTTTTCAGGGGGCCCGGGGTTACGAGGGTCTGAAAGGCAGCCGGGGCCTCCCAGGTGTCGGGTCTAAAGGGGATAAGGTGAGTTTGGCTGTTAAACTCATACACACCCAGATAAAACCCATGATACCTGTCTCACCTGTCATCTGTCTCACCTGTCACCTGTCTCATCTGTCTCACCTGTCACCTGTCTCACCTGTCTCACCTGTCACCTGTCTCACATGTCACCTGTCTCACCTGTGTCACCTGTCTCACCTGTGTCACCTGTGTCACCTGTCACCTGTCTCACCTGTCACCTGTCTCACCCTCAGGGACACTCAGGAGCCCCCGGGGCCCCCGGCATGGTCGGGTTTCCAGGGGCCGGCATTCAAGGAGAAAAGGCAAGAGCAATGATTTAATTAATTTAATTTACTTAATTAATTTAATTAAGTAAATTAAATTAAATTAATTTAATTTATTTAATTTATTTTGAAGGTGTTAAACAATAATACAAAACATAATGATAATGAAATGAAACAAGACAATTATGATACTGTAAACACTTCAGCAGTATCAAATTGATAAACCAAAATATTATTGACTTACAAATTATAATTACACATCTTTTAACAAAATGTACATCTAAATGTATGTCGACATACAATATACATTTACAATTATAAATAGATGATATCATTATTACTAAAATATATATATGTTATTCTTTACGTTGTATGTCATAATTTAACAGATTTTTACCACTAATTATTCTTTATTTGCGTAAAAAACATTAAAATGTCAGTTTTGTGTCTGGTTTCAGGGGGACTTTGGGCCATCGGGACCTTCGGGCCCCCGAGGGCCTCCTGGACTGGGGATCGTTGGTCCAAAGGTCAGTAACAGAGGAGGGTGGTGTATATACAGTATTATTCAAAGAAATGAGAGATACATTAAATAAAATCTCCACAGGGTGAGCAGGGCTTCCCTGGAGAGCCTGGATCTCAGGGGGGGCGGGGCTTAGGAGAACCAGGAGCGAAGGTAAGATGAACCTCCTTTAATAAACACATGTTTAATATGATGCTCAGTGGACTTTGAGTGTATCTGTGTTCCTCAGGGGGATCCAGGTCCTGGTGGGACTGCAGGGATTCCCGGTATTCCTGGAGAGGACGGAGCTGTGGGGTCTAAGGTGGGTCAGAGGTCAACTGTTACTCACACACACACACACACACACACACACACACACACACACACACACACACACACACACACACACACACACACACACACACACACACACACACACACACACACACACACACACACACACACACACACACACACACACACATAATGATAATAATAAACATAAAGCCAGAAATGAAAGCCAGGGGATAAAAGTCTCAACAGGAAGTCTCCTCACGTTTTCCCTGCTGGTTCCTGCTCTGTGTAAACTCAAAACCAGTTGATGAGCTTCTGATTTAAAATGTGTTTGTTTTTGTTTGCAGGGAGAGATGGGGTTGCCAGGTGTGAGAGGACTGGAGGGGGCGGTGGGGAAAGGAATCCACGGAGAAAAGGTAAAACACAAGTATTATACTCACATACTCTGGGAATATTGGTTTATTTGACCTTGCATGGGGTTAACACTGAGATAATTCAACGCTGTGCATGTGTGACGATGAAAAGGTCAATTATTGACTTGTTTTCATGCAAAGTGACTGACTGGATTATGAATTAACTTAATTGACATAGCACCTTGCATGCACAAATACAATTCCAAAGTGCTTTACAATTTAGCAGAACAACATTGACAGAGAGTTTTATATTTTCTATTATCTAAAAAATCTAAGAAAATCATGAAAATAATGAATACCTTTTTCTGTTAAACGTTTGAATCTACCTGTAAGAGCAAATATCCTTTCTGAATTCAACAGACTATGATTACGGGTTATGGTTACGGGTTATTTGAAGCTCATGTACGTGCAGGATTCTTGCAGTAGTTTCTTTGTGGTTAATTGCACTTATTGTAAGACGCTTATATATATTTATATATATGTATTTTGTGTTTTCCACAGGGAGACAGAGGGGAGCGAGGGTCTCGGGGCCTCTCAGGTTCCCCCGGACCCGTTGGACCTTCAGGAGCAAAGGCACGTTAAACAGCAGAATAATTACTTAATTTAGCCCAATTTTGTAATTTGTTTGTAATGTTAGCTGCTGTGATTGGTCAACTGCTGAGAGATGTCCCGCCCCTTAGCCTAGCACGTACAATGTGTTGGAGCACTAGCCAATAGGAGCCCTTAGGGAGTGTTCCATAGTGATGTCACCATGTCCAAAGTGTGTTCTGTGGATTTTGGCCTTTGCAGACCATTTACATGCACTAAAACCTAGAGAAGACGCTTCAGGAGAGGGGACACATATTTTGGCCTTTGCAGACCATTTACATGCACTAAAACCTAGAGAACACAGGGAGTTTAACCTTTGCACACCATTTACATGCACTGAAACCTAGAGAAGACGCTTCAGGAGAAGGGACACATAGATTTTGGCCTTTGCAGACCATTTACATTACATGTCACTTGTTAGACGCTTTTATCCAAAGCGACTTACATACTCAATACTGTGGACAATCCCCACAGGAGCACTTTGGGGTGAAGTGTCTCAGGGACACAACGACATGGTGACTGCAGTGGGGTTTGAACCTGTGCTCCCTTGATCCGAACACCAACGCTCTATCCACTGCGCCACACGCCCCCTACATGCACTGAAACCTAGAGAACACGCTACAGGAGAGGGAACACATGGTTGCATTAATCTTTTTTTACTCACTGGTTTTTGATTCTGTTGTTCAGGGGGAGCCGGGGACTCCAGGACAACTGGGACTACAAGGACAAGCCGGCAGAGGCTTACCTGGACCTAAGGTGACACACACACACACACACACACACACACACACACACACACACACACACACACACACACACACACACACACACACACACACACACACACACACACACACACACACACACACTCTCTCTCTTTGTTTGCCTTATCTTTTAATCTTCATTCACACACACACACAAACACATGAACCCAGACTGACGGGTTAATCCTGCGATCGAGATTATCCATTGTAAAAAAAGCGGTGACACCCACTTCCTGTTTGTTCTTGAGTGCATGGTTTACAATGAGGAGTTATTCAGGTGTGCTCTGAATGAAGGGATCAGGTAACAATCAGAAGCAAAACCAGCTCCACTGAATTCTTTGGAAACGACACACCTGTGTGACGCTGACCTTGCGCACACAGTGCTCACCGCAGAACATTTCTACTGACGTGCTTCAAAGGAAATGTAAATGATGTTCCCGTCATGTTGAGAAATATCAGCATTCAGGCTGAGAGAAAGGCAGAGGTGGGAAGTACCTAAGTACATTTACTTTAGTTACGTCACAGATGTGGATGAATGATGTGAAATATAATCAAGTGTTAAATCAGACTTTAGTTCCACCTGGAGTAAATCCACAAGCTACCCTGCAGTATACAAAGTCATTCAAACTAGCTGCACCTTTACCAGCTTTGAGAACACTTTCATGATCAATCATTATAAAACACATCATAGATATTATTCTGAAATGGACCAATCTGCACAATGACTACTTTTACTGTCGCTACTTTCACTATATTTTGATGATAATACTTTTCTACTTTTACTTGAGTAACATTTTGAATGCAGGACTTTTACTGTAACAGAGTATTCCTACACTCTGGTACTTCTACTTTTACTCAAGTACAAGATCTGAGTACTTCTACTTTTACTAAAGTACATGATCTGAGTACTTCTACTTCTACTCAAGTACAAGATCTGAGTACTTCTACTTTTACTAAAGTACATGATCTGAGTACTTCTCCCTGTTCTGAGAGTATAAATATCTAACAGCAGTTTTAATGAGAGTTAATGGTTCTCTAACAGGGGGATCTGGGGCCTGTGGGACCTTCAGGAGCTGTGGGAGAACACGGTCTGGGAATCATTGGGCCGAAGGTAACGTGAGCACAGAATATAATCACTATATTGATTCATATATATATATATATATATATATATATATGCTTCATGTATGAAATGCATGGAGCAGCAGAGTTATACAAACTGATCCGGTCACATATTTCTTTGATTATTTTTCTCAAAGCAAATATCAAGTATTAACAACAGAGGACAAACTGTATGGAGAAAGTTAGAATTAAGGAGAATAGGTTTACCCATTTTTAACTAATAAATACAGTAAGACATTTGTCCTTTTGGTTACTTGAAAACAGATAATTATTTGTTGAATTACATGTTTTTTGAATATAGAGATTTTAAATAAACCATAAATCTGAATATGTGCACCTGTAGGTCAGTATTGTTGTTTGCTAATATGCAGATACACCAGCAATGTCTCACTTCCTGTCCTCATTCAGGGCACCAAAGGGAACAATGGACCTGTTGGACCTCCAGGGATGAAGGGAGAAAGTTCCCCAGGACCTCAGGTGAGAGGAAACACTCATTCAACTTTCATTATCCTCATATTTAAAGCAGAAGTTTGAAAGTTAACATGTTTTCTGTGATCGTTAGGGTCGGCCTGGATTACCGGGACTTCCAGGAGAGATGGGACCAGAAGGGAAAGGACTACCTGGAGCTAAGGTGAGGCAACACAATGCAGGAAGTGAGGGTGCTAAGGCTCATGGGAAATGTAGTGCCATTCACCATACAGAAGTGAGAAAATTGTTTTAAAAAAAATTATATTTCAGGGCTATGTGAACAGATTCAACATTTTGACCTGTGTTTAAAGGTCCCATGTCATGCTTTTCTGGTTCTTACCCGTCCCCTGTGTGTTATGTAGCTTTTTATGCATGTAAACGGTCTACAGAGTCACACACCCTCAAAGTACACCCTGTAGCGAGTAAAACTCTAACACAGAGAAGACCTGTCTGTGCTGCCCCAGAACGCCTCGTTGGGGATTTCTCTTTTTCTATTGTTTTCTTCCGGGAACCAAGCGACGTAACGACGATCCAAATGGACCAATCCGTGGAGCTCCTCACACACACACACTCTCTCAGCGGCGGGTGCGGGTGCTAGTGGAGCCTCGCAGATGGGGGTGCTGCAGCCCCCTCAGCACCCCCCCTTCCCGCGTCCATGGTGCTCAGGCAGAGTTCAGGCTGAGTTTCGCGATGTCTCGCTGTCTCGCAGACCCCACGCAGCAACCAGGAAACGACTACAGTAATCCAGCTCACACTGTCCGCTCCTCGAGCCTCAAAGGGCGGAGCAGCGAGCCGCGCTACGTCCCGCCAACACGCCACCCAGACCCCACGCAGCATTCTCATCTGTTTGTCATTACTGGTGTCATTTCCTGGTTGCTAACAAACGCAATTGTAACACATAATCACTAATGTCCAGCTGTAACGGTGGTGGACTCATCAGAACAGAGTGGGCGAGCTGACCAATCAGAGCACAGTGGGCTCACAGGGAGGAGGGGGCAGGAGCTCCAACAAGGCATGGAGGACAGAGAGTGAATACACATACTATACAGAGATGCTGTATGAGAAACCAATGTGAGTTTGGAACATTGAACAATATAAATCTATTCTAGTAGACCTCAACAATGGAACTATGATCAGTAGAAATGGCCATGACATGGGACCTTTAATGTTGTTACACACAACTGGAAATAAAAATAAAATAAAGTGTTAATATGAATGAGGATTTGCTAAGGCTCATGGGAAATGTAGTTCCATTGAACATACCATAGTTAAAAAAAAAATGTTTGCAAGCAATTTGAAAACATTTCTAGAAAAGACGAAGCGTAACGTAAACCTGAAGATGATTCACCGATTAGAGACTGCTTTAACATATTTCTTGTAAATTGGAATAACTTCTTGTAATAGTATGTGCATGCTCTTTATCGAATAGTGTTTCAATACGAATAAAGGTATTTTGATTCTTCGAACATAACACCTCTTCATAAATGTGGACATGGCAGCAGAATGTAGAGCACGTCATGTGGATCGATCGTACCAAAGACTGTCGATAGAACAAACTCAAATGTGTCCAAGAAGATAAATAGGTAGACTAAAACAGAGACTTGTATAATGCTGTAGATGATATTGGTGTATCTGTGTCTGTTCTTCAGGGCGACAGAGGTTTGTCGGGGGTACCAGGACCATCAGGCCCTCCTGGGATTGGACTCTATGGACCCAAGGTCAGTGTGTGTTTCAAAACCCTCTCTATTTCATCATGAGTTTATGAAGCCTTGTATTTTTAAAGTACCGTGATGTGTTGTATCCTCAGGGCTCTACGGGGCAGAGTGGACCTTCAGGTCTGATGGGGCCTCCAGGAGAGGGCATCCAGGGGCCAAAGGTAGGACATGCATGTGATACAGAACATTTAGAGACTGTTTGAGCTCTAAAAACTGCTTTTACACGAGTCCAGAGTTCACCAAAACGTCCTCATAACGGCAGAGCCCATTGAGGGGCCGCCTGGTCGTCAGGAGGGATAACCCTTCACTCTCATTACATGACACGTTACTTGTTAGACGCTTTTATCCAAAGCGACTCACATACTCAATACTGTGGGCAATCCCCACAGGAGCAATTTGGGGTGAAGTGTCTCAGGGACACAACGACATGCTGACTGCAGTGGGGTTTGAACCTGTGCTCCCCTGATCCGTACACCAAGGCGCTAGTCCACTGCACCACAGCCTCCCTCAAATGTAGGTTTTTGCCCATGGACAGTTTGACATGTCGACCCTCCGATTGGTGGAAAACCATTTCATCTGCGGAGCCACAGCCACAAAACATCCTGATCAAAACCCTTGACAAGTAATCATTATGTTGGTCGCTAAGCATCGGTTCGATACACATCCTTGATGACCAACATCATACAGTATCAATAATAATAATAATACTCTCTCATCCATTACATTAAAATGTTATGGATGACCATGTGGAGGAAATTCCACACAAAAACAAGCTGTTTGGTAAAAAATGAACAAATAATAGAAGTTAAAAAAGTTGTGTTATTTAATAAAGTCAAAACAGTCAAAGCATTAAAGCGAGTTCATCTATTTCAGCTGAAAGGACAGAATCTAGCACAAGCTCATTATTACTAGATCTGATCACATGCAACAGAAAATACAAGCACTTAATACACTGAAGAGCAGGGATGGGCAACTTGGATGGTGGTGGGGGCCACATCATTTATGTACTGGCCACCAGGGGGCCGCAGATTCACTTGGAACACACACACACACACACACACACACACACACACACACACACACACACACACACACACACATTCCATGTATTATATGTAATTATTAACAAATATACTAAGTCTGACATATTCATTGACATTTCACAATCTTTCAGGGAACATCCTCTAATAAGCTCACTAAACAAATATCAGTTCACAGAAATGTTATTTAATGTTTACAAGTGGCATGTTTGTATTGAACAGGTTATTTAACAGTGGAATAAAACTATTGGAAACTATTGGAAAGCACGGAAAATGTGTGTGCATTGAGATTAACCATTAAGATGACATAAACATGAAGTCATGAACACTAACCCAGACATTAGTTGTCTAACTGGAACCTAAGACACTTGTAGTCTCTGCTGACGCACAATAAGGGGAGTGTCCACACAGACACCTGGCGTTCCTCCCTGCCGCTCCCCCTCCCTCCCGCATGCGGCCCCCGGGCTGCCATTTGCCCATCCCTGCTCAAGAGCGAGGAAAGGGGAAGGTCTCAGCAATTTACATTACAGGAAGTGTTGGCCAGACGGTTGAAACTTGCATACATGGTAATTACAAACCTAATATCAATCCTAACAATGGCCTTCTGTCTGTTCTAAGGAAGTGAAAATGATTAGCTAGATGTTCATTCAAACTGCAGGAAAATCAAACCAGAGAAGGAAGTATACTTAAAGGAGACTTAATGATAAATGTACTACAATAGACCACTGTCTCCTTTTATGTCGTTAGCCTTTGCTGTTACCTCAAACCCCTCCGTAGTGTCCTCTCCATGGACAGGACTTCAGGATGTCCCTGCATGCCGATGATACCCTCGTGTTGTTTATTAATTGACCTTTTCTTATTCGTAGGGAGAGCCTGGCTTCAAGGGGCCTCTGGGTCCTCGGGGGCTTCCAGGGGATGGAGTACCAGGGGAGAAGGTACTCACATTTACACAGAACTACACTTTGCCTCTTGGTACTGAACTGGAGAAGAGGTTTAGTTTCTCTGCTCCTGAGGCTTTGAAGCAGCTGCTCAGAGAGCTGAGACTCAGAGAGCTGAGACTCAAAGAGCTGAGACTCAGAGAGATGAGACTCAGAG
Source organism: Trematomus bernacchii (assembly GCF_902827165.1). Lineage (NCBI taxonomy): Eukaryota > Metazoa > Chordata > Actinopteri > Perciformes > Nototheniidae > Trematomus > Trematomus bernacchii. Next base: position 341,856 of record NW_022987607.1, read on the forward strand.
AGATGAGACTCAGAGAGATGAGACTCAGAGAGCTGAGACTCAGAGAGATGAGACTCAGAGAGCTGAGACTCAGAGAGCTGAGACTCAGAGAGATGAGACTCAGAGAGATGAGACTCAGAGAGATGAGACTCAGAGAGATGAGACTCAGAGAGCTGAGACTCAGAGAGATGAGACTCAGAGAGATGAGACTCAGAGAGCTGAGACTCAGAGAGCTGAGACTCAGAGAGATGAGACTCAGAGAGCTGAGACTCAGAGAGATGAGACTCAGAGAGCTGAGACTCAGAGAGATGAGACTCAGAGAGATGAGACTCAGAGAGATGAGACTCAGAGAGCTGAGACTCAGAGAGCTGAGACTCAGATACCCCTTTCACACCAAGGCTTTTCCCCTTCAAGCTCCGTGCTAGAGCTTTTCTGGTTCAGAACCGGTTCTTCGGTTCAGCTCCCGCTCTGATCACACCGCTCAGAGCCCGACTGGTGCTGCCGCTGCTGCGTCATGACGTCACAGTTTACATCGCTGAGTTTCTCCCCAACGGAGCTCACCTCACAACAACAACGGGCCGGGGACTGCGTCGGGTCGATGATCGTGTTGCTTTTAATCATACGAAGCCAGATTAAATTAAATAACGACTTCTCCAACCTTATACTTTTCTCCAGAGTGCCGTGGTTCATTGTTTATTAATGTGTTTCAGCGGCATTTACCGACCGCTGCAGTGCTGGCTGCTCTTCCACGGGAGTTTATTCTCCCGTTAGCTCCGGGTTAGCTCACACGGCTCTAAAGTATTCACTGTCTGACTGTCACACAAGCAGCTGATACATATCCCCAGTTTCCCTTAAGTGAATGTGTGTCAGTCTGAATTGACGCTGTTTGGTGTCAGTCTGAATTGACGCTGTTTGGCATCACAACGCTGTTATGAAAGTGTCTCTGGTATAACATGGGTGATGTTAGCATAGCAACCGAAGCTAAACTGACTACTTGCTAAGCAATTTCTACAGGCACTTTTTACCGGCGTATTTTTCATTATGATTCTACTTGTGATAGTCGGACATGACAACCTGTGCAGCCCATGTATTGATTCCATCCGATAGCTGCTATAATAACAAACAAAACGTCTGCCTGCTCTCCACAATGATCAATAACAGCGAACGGATGGTCAAAGTAAGGTACAAATAAACAGAATCACACGAAGCCTGGTTAGTGTTGCCTGACTTTATAAAGTGTGTTTTTTTTAACAAGTGTGTGGTTGCGTTCTAGTCACTTTGCTCAGCACTACTGCTGGTTACAACTTTTATTTGCCGTACTCGCCTTAACTGTTATCTCAGGTTAATCTCGCCCCCCTCCGACGTAAGCGTGACGTATGCAGTTCTTGCTTCTAGACGGACAACTTTTTGGTGCTCGAAACGAACCGGATTCCGGAGCTTAGAGGCACGCTGCGGTGTGAACAGGAAAACCCGGTGCTTTTCAAGCACCAGCACCGAACCGGCCCTGAAACACCATTGGTGTGAATGGGGTAAGAGAGCTGAGACTCAGAGAGCTGAGACTCAGAGAGATGAGACTCAGAGAGCTGAGACTCAGAGAGATGAGACTCAGAGAGCTGAGACTCAGAGAGCTGAGACTCAGAGAGATGAGACTCAGAGAGATGAGACTCAGAGAGCTGAGACTCAGAGAGATGAGACTCAGAGAGATGAGACTCAGAGAGCTGAGACTCAGAGAGATGAGACTCAAAGAGCTGAGACTCAGAGAGCTGAGACTCAGAGAGATGAGACTCAGAGAGATGAGACTCAGAGAAATGAGACTCAGAGAGCTGAGACTCAGAGAGCTGAGACTCAGAGAGATGAGACTCAGAGAGATGAGACTCAGAGAGCTGAGACTCAGAGAGATGAGACTCAGAGAGCTGAGACTCAGAGAGATGAGACTCAAAGAGCTGAGACTCAGAGAGATGAGACTCAGAGAGATGAGACTCAGAGAAATGAGACTCAGAGAGCTGAGACTCAGAGAGCTGAGACTCAAAGAGCTGAGACTCAGAGAGATGAGACTCAGAGAGCTGAGACTCAGAGAGCTGAGACTCAGAGAGCTGAGACTCAGAGAGCTGAGACTCAGAGAGATGAGACTCAGAGAAATGAGACTCAGAGAGCTGAGACTCAGAGAGCTGAGACTCAGAGAGATGAGACTCAGAGAGATGAGACTCAGAGAGCTGAGACTCAGAGAGATGAGACTCAGAGAGATGAGACTCAAAGAGCTGAGACTCAGAGAGATGAGACTCAGAGAGATGAGACTCAAAGAGCTGAGACTCAGAGAGATGAGACTCAGAGAGATGAGACTCAGAGAGCTGAGACTCAGAGAGCTGAGACTCAGAGAGCTGAGACTCAGAGAGATGAGACTCAGAGAGATGAGACTCAAAGAGCTGAGACTCAGAGAGATGAGACTCAGAGAGATGAGACTCAGAGAGATGAGACTCAGAGAGATGAGACTCAGAGAGATGCTTTCTTTAAAGGCCCCCTATTCTGCTAAATCCTCTTCTTCATGTCTCTTCTACATCAACACGTGTCCCCTCTTCTTCATGTCTCTTCTACATCAACACGTGTCCCCTCTTCTTCATGTCTCTTCTACATCAACATGTGTCCCCTCTTCTTCATGTCTCTTCTACATCAACATGTGTCCCCTCTTCTTCATGTCTCTTCTACATCAACATGTGTCCCCTCTTCTTCATGTCTCTTCTACATCAACATGTGTCCCCTCTTCTTCATGTCTCTTCTACATCAACATGTGTCCCCTCTTCTTCATGTCTCTTCTACATCAACATGTGTCCCCTCTTCTTCACGTCTCTTCTACATCAACATGTGTCCCCTCTTCTTCACGTCTCTTCTACATCAACATGTGTCCCCTCTTCTTCATGTCTCTTCTACATCAACATGTGTCCCCTCTGTGGAAAGAGACTCTCTGTGTTGTGATCGTCTGTAACTCTGCTGCTGTCTCCTTTCTTGGGCCAGGACTCTCTTGAGAAAGATTGATTTTTATTCTCAATGAGACCTCTCCTGGTTAAATAAAGGTCAAATAAAACAAATACAATGATTACCTAATGTTCTGAAGTAAAGAGCGTTTTCTCCACAGGGTAACAGAGGCGTTCCTGGAGACCTGGGAAAGAAAGGAGAGAGAGGAGACCTCGGAGAACCAGGAGCCAATGGACTCACGGTAACACTAGAAATACTTCATTGGTTATAAAACAGAAAAGGTCTTAAAGGGTCTGAGATGATTAACGCTGTCTTTGAAAGGTTTTTCAGCTGGAATACGTTTAGGGAGCAAAGCTTCCTTTTCTCTTTGTTGGTACTGCCTCTTTATTTCATGTGAAATATGAACTATAAAAGAAGTGTTTGATAGCGTTGTTGTTTTCAATTCTAATGTTGAGAAAATAGAACAGATTCAGGCTCCAATCTGCACATTTCAGGCTGATTCAAACTCCAATCTATTGTCATTCAGACCAACGGGTTCAAAGAAGATCTGTCCTGTTCCTGAAATGCTGCAATATTTAAGAACTTTAGATTTGGAGCGGGACTTCTATGAACAACTCTGAGACACTTGATTTAACAAATGTGCCTGAACGTCTCTGTTAGCGCTGTTAGCTCGTAGAATGCTAACCCTGGCCTCTGGTAGAAACTGACTTATGGCGCAGTTCCACTACAGCGCGGAGCTCGCTTTAAGCGTGCCGTGTCGTGCCGTGCCGTGCCCGTTTTTGGTTGCGCTTCCACTAGGCCTAGTTCCGGCCCGGGGCCACTTTTTCACGTCTTTTCTGGCCCGAGAAAATTGTGGTTCTATCGAGGCCAACAAACAGGGCTGAGTCGGGCTGAGTATGCTAAACTAGAGAGAGGAGCGCTGGCAACGGGGCTACAACTACAACAAGATGGACATATTTGACCGTGATTTAATTGTAATACACGTTTCAAAATGATGCCGAAGTAACAACATACTGATACCGGTTAGTAAAAACCATGAATTAATGCTTTGTCAAGTCTGCAGACAGACGGCAGGCGAAAAACCTTTTAAAATGCGTGTTTTTCTAGATGGAGATTGGCTAAGCTAACGCAGTATATGCTCCGACCGTCCACACTCACAACAACGGCCTATACAGACATAAATAAAGCAGCGACTGTATTCACCATGACACAGGCAGTCTGTGGTGTGTACTTGTTTAACTTTTGTCGAGTTTCTGAACATATATAAGGAGCTGTGAGCTCTGAGTGCTAACAGCTAACGGCTGTGTTGTGTTTCTGGAGTTCTCATTGAAGATGACGTCACGGCTCCGCCTACACTGCGTTACTATAGTAACTACCCCAGTTCCTAAACTGTAATGGAAGCGCAGCATGAAGTGAGTCGGCCCTGTTAAGGCCAAGCCGTACCGAGCCGTACCGAGCGTGGCCGAGGCCGACCGTGTAGTGGAACTGCGCCATTAGAGTTGATCAGTCTTTGTAATTAAATAGTTAGTAAAGAATGTCAGATGATGCCAGTTAGCGGCACATGGATCCAAGAGACTCCCTTATATAGCATCACTATGCTCTCTCCTGTAGAGATTAGCCAAACACTCTGATATTGGTCGTAATCTGGTTTTATTCTTTCAGGGGGAACCAGGAGCAAGCGGAGAACCAGGTCTGACCGTGAGTCAAATGACTGGGAGAAAATACACTGATCTTTAAATCTTAACATAACAAAATGTAAGACCTTATTGTGTGTCTCTTTTCTTTCCACAGAGAGAAGAGGTCATCATGATCATCAGGGAGATCTGTGGTAAAATCACACATTTTTAAACGTGTTTCTGTGCTGCTTTGTCTGGAGCTCATGGGTTCAATAATCTCATGAAACATCTCATGATATAAATGTAATGTTATAAGTTGATCATTAGAAAGATACTGTAGTACTTGTTGAAAACTTTTTTTTGCAATGGTTGATTTGTGTTGGTATGCACCCCAGCAGATTTCCTTTAGCATTTTAAAATGATCTCTGGTATCTTTTGCCCAGGATGTGGTCTGAAGTGCAGACAGAGCCCTTTGGAGCTGGTGTTTGTGATCGACAGCTCAGAGAGCGTCGGTCCAGAGAACTTTGAGTTGGTGAAGGACTTTGTGATCGCTCTTATTGATCGAGTGACGGTGAGTAGAGATGGGAAGTAGTGGAGTACAAATACTTCGTTACTGTACTTAAGTACATTTCGAAGCCCATACTTCTTTACTTTTACTTGTGTAAAGAAGTTTAGTCAGTACTTCTACTTTTACCAGAGTATTTTTAAACACAAGTATCTGTACTTCTACTTGAGTAAAGGTTGTGTTTACACTCTGAAGGTGAGCCAGGAGGCGGGTCGGATCGGCGTGGTTCTGTTCAGCCACGTTGAGATGGTGGTGGTCAGCTTGCAGCCAATCGCCAGCCAGGATGAGATCAAGGCGGCCGTCAGAAATATGCCGTACCTAGGCGAAGGCACGTTCACAGGGAGTGCCATCCATCGAGCCAATCAGCTGTTCCAGGTGTCCAGGCCGGGCGTCAGGAAGGTAGCCGTGGTGCTGACGGACGGACAGGCAGACCCCCGAGACCTCATGCAGTTTGAAGAAACAGCAGCAGTGGCCCATGAGCAAGGCATCGAGATGTTTGTGATAGGAGTCGGGAACAATACGGACCCTCTGAGAGAAGAGTTCCAGGCTCAGATGGATGCGATCGCCTCGGATCCCAAAGAAGAGCACGTTTACCTGATAGATGACTTCAGGACGCTTAACAGTAAGTGCTCTATGTCATGGCTAACATCTCTAATAAACGACAATCCTCAGAATTATGATTCTTATTCAAATAATAATTCCGGAAAAATATGAAATAATGCAAAAAAAGTCAACAAAAAAATAAGAATCGTGCGAAATAAGTAACATTTCCAAAAATAAAAGTAAAATTCTGCTTCAAGTCAAAACCCAAAAAAATGTAGAATTGTTTTGAAAAAAATGTAGAATTTTTCTGAAAAAAATGTACAATTGTTCTGAAAAAAATGTACAATTTTTCTGAAAAAAATGTACAATTGTTCTGAAAAAAATGTAGAATTTTTCTGATAAAAATGTACAATTGTTCTGAAAAAAAAGTAGAATTTTTCTGAAAAAAATGTAGAATTTTTCTGAAAAAAATGTAGAATTGTTCTGACATTGTTTTAGAATTTTTCTGAAAAAAATGTAGAATTTTTCTGAAATTTTCTTTAGAATTTTTCTGCGAAATAATCGTGCGAAATAAGTAACATTTCCAAAAATAAAAGTAAAATTCTGCTTCAAGTCAAAACCCAAAAAAATGTAGAATTGTTCTGAAAAAAATGTAGAATTGTTCTGAAAAAAATGTAGAATTGTTCTGAAAAAAAGGTAGAATTTTTCTGAAAAAAATGTAGAATTTTTCTGAAAAAAAAGTAGAATCTTTCTGAAAAAAATGTAGAATTGTTCTGATAAAAATGTAGAATTGTTCTGAATTTTTTTTAGAATTGTTCTGAATTTTTTTTAGAATTTTTCTGAAAAAAATGTAGAATTTTTCTGAAAAAAATGTAGAATTTTTCTGAAAAAAAAGTAGAATTGTTCTGCGAAATAATCGTGCGAAATAAGTAACATTTCCAAAAATAAAAGTAAAATTCTGCTTCAAGTCAAAACCCAAAAAAATGTAGAATTGTTCTGAAAAAAATGTGGAATTTTTCTGAAAAAAAAGTAGAATTTTTCTGATGAAAATGTAGAATTTTTCTGAAAAAAATGTAGAATTTTTCTGAAAAAAATGTGCAATTGTTCTGAAAAAAATGTAGAATTCTTCTGATAAAAATGTACAATTGTTCTGAAAAAAAAGTAGAATTTTTCTGAAAAAAATGTAGAATTGTTCTGATAAAAATGTAGAATTGTTCTGAAATTTCTTTAGAATTTTTCTGAAAAAAAAGTAGAATTTTTCTGAAAAAAAAGTAGAATTTTTCTGAAAAAAAGTAGAATTTTTCTGAAAAAAAGTACAATTGTTCTGTAAAAAAAGTAGAATTTTTCTGAAAAAAAAGTAGAATTTTTCTGAAAAAAAAGTAGAATTTTTCTGAAAAAAATGTAGAAATTTTCGAAAAATCTTTAGACATTTTCGGAAAAAAATGTAGAGATTTTCGGAAAAATGTAAAAATGATCGAAAAGATATTCTGAAAAATGTGCAACCATTTTCCTAACCCCTTACCCTAACCCTGTGGAAAAAGTAAACATTCAGAAAATTGTCAAAATTCTGAGAATAACAGAAAAAAGATTTACTTTGGTATCTTCATCTCCCCACCTTCCTTGTCTTCATCATCTCCTGTCATGTATTCCTACCCGTAATGATTTTATTTTCTAATGACGTTTCTTTGCTACAGCTCTGGAAAGCAAACTGCTGAGTCAGATTTGTGATCAGAACGACGCGATAGCATTTCTACCAAACTCTGTGTTTCCACCAATGGAAATCCAACTGAAGGCTCCGGAAGAGCGACGCTACAACGAGTTCCCCGCTAAGGAACATATTCAAGTAAAGCTGCTTATTTTACTATCTATTTAATTATAGGGTTAACAGGTTTAAATATCGTTATTCTGGGAATTGAAAAGAGAAGTGGTTTACTTCACATCTCACACTGCTCTGTAACTTTTATTCATGTTCCGTGTTATTCATGTTTTTATTAACTTTGCTTTTTAATGTTTATAATGTGTTTTATGCTCTTAATGTCTTTGATTTTTGTAAAGCACTTTGAATTGCCTTGTGTTGAAAAGTGCTGTATATATAAACTTGCCTATAGACGAGATGTAAGAGTGTCTAATCTGAGCCCCTCTTCTCCCCAGTTTGAGCTCCCAGTGACCTCCCCTCCCCAGTCCCAGGACACAGGACCTGATGGGAGCCCCATTGATACCAAGCTGGTGAAGGTTCTGGGATCAGTGGTCGGTCCTCAGACCCCGACCGATTGGCTGAAACCTCCTGAGAGCACGAGGACTCCCATCAGCCCTCCTGACCCTCCTCTGACAGACTCATCACTGACAGGTACACACACAATAATAACAATAATAATAATAATAATACATGACACTTATATAGCGCTTTTCTAGAACCCCAAAGACGCTTTGACAGAGAGTAACACATAGACAAAGAAAATACGTAAAGAGACAAAGAAAAAGATGACCAATAGATGGACTAACCCTTTAATGCCATGTGGAGGAAGTTCTTAAAGGTCTCCTATCATACAACATGCACTCTTTTCTGTCTTTTATACATAAGTACGTGGGGAATGGAATATTTAATAATGAAGAAAGTCAATATACAATTGAGATCGATCTCAAATGCAGGAACAGAGCAACTTCAGGGACATGTTTTTTCTATATTTCTATATTTCTGAGACCCATAATAAATGCCTAGAAACAGCATGATAGGAGCCCTTTAATGTAATAACACGTATTGCATGTTTCCTGTCTCGCAGAGGGCTGCTCTCTCCCTCTGGACCCCGGGTCCTGTCGACAGTACGTCGTTCGATGGTACTACGACCCCGAAGCTAACGCCTGCGCTCAGTTCTGGTTCGGAGGCTGCGAGGGAAACACAAACAACTTTGAGTCTGAGTCCGGCTGCAGGCTCTCCTGCGTCTACACGTAACAGAGTGTGTGTGGGGATGAACAAAGAGTGTGTGTTGGGATAAACAAAGAGTGTGTGTTGGGATACACAAAGAGTGTGTGCAAAGACAAACACATCACAGACTGGTGAAGGACGACCTCACTGTCCCTCAAACTGCACATTTTTACACAACTACTTATATCTGTTCTGGGATGTTTAACCTAAATGTTACAATATATTCAATATAAACCGACAAGAGCATCAAAAATGTTGGTTTAACGTGTCACCCACTGGACCAAAAACACACTGACATCTGGAGGGTGTCCTTGGTGGTTATAACCAATATTTCCTAGGAGCTAAAGTGTTTTCTTTTGGACAAAATCTGAAGGGATTTGGACAATTATTACACAGAACTTGCCAGCATGATGCCCTCTTCACAGCAACCAGACTGCAGTGATTTCACTCAAATAAACACTGAATTCAGACTCTACAGAAACACAAGTAAACCCATCATCTTTGAATACGTTTTAATATACATATTTAAAAAGTAAAATGACCATCGTAACTGCTTTCTACTTCTTATAAGGATAAAAAAAATACATATATATTAAAAAAAGAGATTTAAATGCCACCTTAAAAAAAAAAGAAAACTTGATAAATGACCAAAATAACTCTAAATTTCAATTATTTAAAAAAAAAAATGTAAGGTGACCATCGTAACCGCTTTCTACTTCATATTGACGCTGGGGTAAAAAAAATGAATAAAATAAATTAAAGGAAAAAAATGCCACTTCTAAAAAAAAATATATATGAAATGAATAAATGAGACGGAGAGCCCTTCATTATTCTGTTTTTTAGAAAAAGGTTTAAAACAAAAAAATAAAACATGAGGATATGAGATTTGAACTACACGATGAATGAGGCCGGAAGAATTCCTGCAAATACATTTATTGGGATTTTTATAGAATGTTTTAAGAAAATGCAATCATTTAAAGGTGGGGTAGGTAAGTTTGAGAAACCAGCTCGAGTGCGCTAGAATTTGAAAATACACAGCCGGAAAAAATCTGCCACTTCCTTACAGAGCCCCTCCTCCAACACACACGAACGCGCACATGACCAATGAGGGCACGAGATGAGTTTGTGCACAGATGGAAGGCTGACAGGCAGGTAGGCCATCCAGTTATTTTAGCCGGGCCGGCTCAGATGATTGGTCGTGCTTTTTACAGCGCCACGGCTTCCACAGATGACATTTTTTTATGGATTATGAAGCACTTCAGATATTCATTGCTATCGGGATGTTAAGAGCATTCCATGGAATATAACAAAAAGTGTATCTCGAGCCGGTTTCTCAAACTTACCTACCCCACCTTTAAATTCAGCCTTAACTTTGTGTATAATGATAAACGGGATGTAGACAAAATAAAAAGTGAAAAACCTGAGGTAATGAGCTCATTATTAATAAGAGGATCCAGAGTGTTTACCCCATCATTTGTGTATTATTAACAATATATCAATAGTCTCAATACTGGCACGTTTCGATACCTGTATTAAAACATATTCTTCTATATCTGGCATTAAATGTAATTCCTAATAACAGATTATACATGTTAAGGATGACCCTTCATTGTTTATTCAGCATTATGTCCGTAACCTTTTATTTACCCAGAGAGCATCTGTTCTGATCAACAGGGTCCACTTCAATGACTTCCTGACTCATGTCTCTTCCTTATTTGATTTGCTTTTCATGGGGACACAAACAGAGAAACTAAACAGTCCTTGTGTTTGAATAGTCTTTCTCCAAACAGAGGAGATGCAGAGAGACAGGTGTGTTCTGATGTTCAGGTACACCTGGAGCAACGGGCTGTGGTTCAGATAACATCATGTCTCATTCAGCCATTTGGAAAACCTGTTCTTCTCCTGGGTAAATACTCCTTTCTGCACACAAACCTCAGACACATGTACAACGTTAGATACACATCTCACTTCCTTAGAACACAGGAATGGTCTTTGAGAGATTTCTTTTTTGGAAGAAGTGTATTTGCTTTCCTGCTCAGCATCAGAGGACGAAGCCTTTGTTGATCCCATGACCAGTCAAGTCAACTTTAGTGTCAATCTTTCAGTTTCAGAGATCGAAATACAGTTTACAGAGGAATACAAAATACAAATATATATACAAATATGTATAAAAACATGTATATATATATATATATATATATATATATATATATATATATATATATATATATACACACACAATCAACAGACACAATCAATGTCTGGATGTTATGTATCTTTCACGCTTTAAGCTAGTCCAAATAAAAGGTGGCTAACAGGTGCTAACGTGCTACATCAGTCCAGCTGCAGCTTCAGAAAGGGAGACCAGGGGACACTAAAGAGTGACGCACACAGCTGGGAGACCAGGGGACACTAAAGAGTGACGCACACAGCTGGGAGACTAGGGGACACTAAAGAGTGACGCACACAGCTGGGAGACCAGGGGTGTTTCTCAATCGCGAGTAAAGCTGCTTCCGAGCCACTATTTCAAGCATACTACGTCATCGAGTGCCGCCGAAGTACTGTTCCAATCTCCAGTATACTTGGAAATCTACCGAGCCCGGCGTACTCCGTTTGGAGAAATATCGAGTGTGCACATGAGTAGACTTCGCGGCCTTAAAATCCCCACAATGCTTTGCGCACGGACCAATTTCCCCAAATCTGTGGCGGAAGATGTAAGGCGGGGCCTCTCATGTGACGCACACCTGCACACTTGCTAGCGTGTTCCACACTTCGTTTTTCCGAATGCCAGGAAGTATTCTTGACTCGCTTCTGAAGCAAGACGCTCGGCAGACATGTGCTACCAAGCAAGCGTACTCGCGATTGAGAAACACCCCGAGGGACACTAAAGAGTGACGCACACAGCTGGGAGACCAGGGGGCACTAAAGAGTGACGCACACAGCTGGAGACCAGGGGGCACTAAAGAGTGACGCACACAGCTGGGAGACCAGGGGACACTAAAGAGTGACGCACACAGCTGGAGACCAGGGTTGCAGTCGAATAGTCCATTTAGCTTAGGAACCTTCCTAACGGAGTGAAATGACCGAGAAATGATATCATGAAAGTTACGGTGCTTATTAAGCATTTTAAAACGTATGTGGTAAGTTGCCAAAGTGCTTTGTTTTGAACGTTCATCAGTATTATAATCAAAAAGAGAAATATGAACGTTAGTTTTTACTGAAATGATCAAATAAAGTCAACATTTCACAGTCTTTACTGAGCTGTGTGGGGTTTGTTCAACTTTTAAAAGATGTTTGAATGGTGATATACACAGTGATAGATGTTAAGGACTAACGTTTATAATAAATACATTTGTATTGATTTTAAGATCTTTTCATACAGTCATACGTATTGGGATCATTTGTATTAATGTGGACCGGAGGGAGAGGGAGACGAGCATAAGTTTCACTTTCCTTTTTTATTTCAATTCCAACTTTGGTCATGAAGAATATGTTTCTCTGTTGTCCACGTTCATAAAGCATAAAACAACAGCATCAGAGCACGGTGCAGAGTCTCTAGATGAGTTTACAGTAGTCCCTCGTTCTTATTAAACATCCATGTAGTCCGCTGATTCTCTGAAGCACCACAGTCTCTTCTCCGAAGTCCTTTTGAATTCTCCTATCGACTATCCCTTAACCCCGTGACGTTTCACTCAGAGGTCAAGGGATAGACGATAGGAGCTGATTTTTGGACTATCCGACTGCAACCCAGGGGACACTAAAAAACTTTGGGGGATTATAAAGTCGGCAAACTGTCCTTTAGGCAGAGTTATAAATGATTTATGATGCTTTGAAGAGTTGTTAACATTGATGGTTTCCTATAACTATAAAGACTGCTATCAGGAAACATTGACATATTTCCGCTCAGTTTATTTCTTATTACAGTAATGAGTCATAACAATACTACAATGTTTAACGAGCATCAGGGCCATCTGCACCGTGAGTAAAGTCAATGAGTGAACTGATGCTCCAGCTGTGCATGAAACTCTTCACACGTGTTGTTAGCATGTTCAGATCTGGGGTTTGTCTTGGTATGAAATGTTTCTGTCTGTAGGGTTTTAAAAGTGATGGTTCATTGATCATTTAACAATGTTTTATTCTTAACCTGTTTATCATATGTTTTGTATACAATGTTGGAACTACTTAAAGCTGTAGTTGTTCTAGTTCCTCTTAACAATCGTATATTAACTCCATTATTATGAACGCTGTATGGGAAGAGACACTCCACTGTAAGAAATGTAGTATTTTAATAACGTTGTATGGGAAGAGACACTCCACTGTAAGAAATGTATTATTTTAATAACGTTGTATGGGAAGAGACACTCCACTGTAAGAAATGTATTATTTTAATAATGCTGTAAAAGAGCCAGAAGGAATAGGAAACGTAGAACATGAAAAAAACAAGATCAACTTTTCATTCAATAAATAAAATATAATTTCTTAAACATTTTCCATTTGTATAATCTATAACGCTCAGAGACATGACGTTTGATATCAAATACACACGTGTTGTTTATCGTGGTTACTTCCTCTCTGTCTTCTTTTCCCAATTCCAACCCGCCCCCTACACCCTTTGTTATTTGCATCATGTACCCTAACCCCCCCCCCCCCCCCCCCACAGTTACAACAGCACCACGCAGTTTGAACACAGAGAATAATATTTCATGATATTCACACGACTCTTTTGGCTCTTGCTCATGTAGGTCTCAGTCCTGCTGATCCTACTATGTCTCTATTCATACACACTTAAAAACAATTGCAATAAGGGGTATGATGTAGTTTTAAAAAGGATGAACAAAAGGCTCCTGTCAGAAACAGATGAAGTATGGATTGCAACTAACATTCATCTACAGCAGGGGGGTCCAAAGCTATTTCTCCGAGGGCCACATACAGAAAGATATACGAAGTGCTGGGCCGCTCACTAGAGGTGATTAATATCGCCTTTAAGTTCAGTTATAAGTTAGCACAATCAATCAAATGTAGGAAACGTGTGCCTGATACTGAAACCGGCTTCATCACAGCTCTCCAGACGGTTTCATTTATCCTGTTAGCAGCTCATTCCTTAAAACAGAAGCTTCAGATTGATGAAGAGGAAAAAGGAAGGGTCTATTTCAAGCTTGTTATGGAAATAAGTTCATGGGCTTCTTCTCATCAACTAAGATTTGTTAGAAAATGTTTTCAAGTTGAATTGAGTGAATGTATTTGATTCAAATGGTCTGCGGGCCGCATCTGGCCCCCGGGCCGTAGTTTGGACACCCCTGGTCTACAGCATCAACAGGTTCAAATAAGGCCTTCAAATACAACTTCTTAGTTAGAAATGACTCAAAGATCTCACATTGAAAGCAAGTTACGTTGGACTCTGCACCTCAACATGTTCTGTGGTGTTGGATTTAGTTTTGTCGTCCGGATGATATCTGTATCTGTATCCGTAGGCCCTCAGATGGTGCGTCAGATACTCCAGAACGTACATCTGTGGTGGGCGGATGTAGTGAAAGGAAACGGCAAAATCTGAGCAGCAACCCGGACCCTGAGGGAAGATAATCACAGAGGTCAGATTAGTGGCTCCTCCTCCGTACAAACACACAACTGATTTCTATCTTATATATTTGTCTTGTTCTAGGTCTGTATAACTTGAGTTTCTCATGGTCTGCATTTGTCCTTCTGGATTTCTGTAAGGACTTAAAGTCACAGGGAGACTCACAAGGAGGAGGAGAAATGACCGTTATTTACTTTAAATGTATGTTATTGTACTTAACATGCTAACAGGACTGTACTTATACATCTCTTTATCTAGGGGAGCTAACACACACACACACACACACACACACACACACACACACACACACACACACACACACACACATACCATCTACATCACTTCAGGGGACATTACATTGACTTACATGCATTTCCTGGAGATTTATCCTAACCTTAACCATAACCAACACATGCCTAACCCTAACCCTAACCAAGTCTTCACCCTAAAATGTATGATTCCCCTCATGAGGACCTCCATTATGTCCCCATAAGGGAGGCGAGTCCACACACGTGACTGTGTAAACAGATTTAGGTCCCCACAAGTATAGTAATGCTAGGCCACACATACACACACACACACACACACACACACACACACACACACACACACACATGCACAGTTTATTTTATTGGGTTAATGTTATTTGAACAGTCTGTAATGATTTGGTTCAGCAAACAATGACGTTGTTAGCTGGTTAAATATTAAGTGTGTCATTATTTGATGTTGTAATTGATTGACAGCTCTAGTCAGAGGTGAGAAGTAGTGGAGTACAAATACTTTGTTACTGTACTTAAGTACATGTTTCTGGTATCAGTACTTTACTCCACTACTTATTTTTCAGA
Source organism: Trematomus bernacchii (assembly GCF_902827165.1). Lineage (NCBI taxonomy): Eukaryota > Metazoa > Chordata > Actinopteri > Perciformes > Nototheniidae > Trematomus > Trematomus bernacchii. Next base: position 356,872 of record NW_022987607.1, read on the forward strand.
CCACTTTTTACTTTGACTTCTTACATTTTGAACTCAAATACCTGTACTTTCTACTTCTTACATTTTGAACCCAAATACCTGTACTTTCTACTTCTTACATTTTGAACACAAATACCTGTACTTTCTACTTCTTACATGTTGAACACAAATACCTGTACTTTCTACTTCTTACATTTTGAACACAAATACCTGTACTTTCTACTTCTTACATGTTGAACACAAATACCTGTACTTTCTACTTCTTACATTTTGAACACAAATACCTGTACTTTCTACTTCTTACATGTTGAACACAAATACCTGTACTTTCTACTTCTTACATTTTGAACTCAAATACCTGTACTTTCTACTTCTTACATTTTGAACTCAAATACCTGAACTTTCTACTTCTTACATGTTGAACCCAAATACCTGTACTTTCTACTTCTTACATTTTGAACCCAAATACCTGTACTTTCTACTTCTTACATGTTGAACCCAAATACCTGTACTTTCTACTTCTTACATGTTGAACCCAAATACCTGTACTTTCTACTTCTTACATGTTGAACCCAAATACCTGTACTTTCTACTTCTTACATTTTGAACCCAAATACCTGTACTTTCTACTTCTTACATTTTGAACTCAAATACCTGTACTTTCTACTTCTTACATTTTGAACTCAAATACCTGTACTTTCTACTTCTTACATGTTGAACACAAATCCCTGTACTTTCTACTTCTTACATTTTGAACACAAATACCTGTACTTTCTACTTCTTACATGTTGAACCCAAATACCTGTACTTTCTACTTCTTACATTTTGAACTCAAATACCTGTACTTTCTACTTCTTACATTTCCCAAACAGGCTGGTTCCTTTAGTTTGAATGTGTGTTTGGTGGCGTGATCATTATTATTTAGAGTCATTGCGTGCCTATTGATTTGAACACGATCCGTGTATCCATCATTTCCTGGTCTTCTCTAAAGAAGAGGGACCAATGAAAACGTTGTCATGTTGCCGTTGTTCAGCATGGAAACATTCATTAGCTAACAATGACATTATTGTTCTATTAATTAGTTATTACATGTACAGCACTTTGGCCCGACCAAAAATCGCTTTTAAATGTGCTTTATAAATAAACCTTGATTTGATTTGATTTGATTTGATTTAATATAAAGGGAGGTCAGGTACTCTTTAAAACAGCTGCTAGTTATGGGTACTTTTTACTCAAGTACATTTCAAAGCCCATACTTCTTTACTTTTACTTGAGTAAAGAAGTTTAGTCAGTACTTCTACTTTTACCAGAGTATTTTTAAACACGAGTATCTGTAATTCTACGTGAGTAAAGGATGTGTGTACTTCTCCCTCTCTGGTTCTAGTGGTTCTTACCTCTATTGGAGTATAGAAGTCGTAGATCATAAACCAGGGTCTTCTTCTCGGAGGAGTCCTGATGACGTAATGGTCCAGAGGAAACGGGTGAAATGTTTGTCTCCCCTTCTCATCTCTGGTGTCTCCCAGCTCCACCTCCATCGTCTCCATACATTTCCCCAGAGCCATGTCCTCTATGGCAGAGAAGTGTGTGCATTTCCCCGTCTGGAACCCCGTGGTAAAGCGTCTCAAAGCTTCTTTACTGAGCACATATCCGGCTCCTCCGCTCATGTAGCCTTTTTTGATGAACGGGGCAAAGCGTCTTCCCAAATACCACGGCTTCTCCGTATCGAACCGGGACAACGTGTGGCGCAGATTCTCCATCACCACGAAAGTGTCGTCGTCCGCCTTCAGAAACCAGTCCATATCGTGCATGTGGTGCTGGTGGAGGAACTGGAACGCTCTGATGGTTTTCCAGTACAGGTTTTCCCTCCCCTCGCTCACATTCAGCCCCACGGTGGGGAAATCTGTGGATTTGGAGCTCATGTACAGAACTCGGTCACAGTGTTTCGCCCAGGTCGCTCTCACGTGCTGGGTTCGAGTTTCCAAGTATTTGGGCATCGTCATAATCCAGCACAATATCCGAATGGTGCCGTTGGATTTAACCGCTGCCGCTTGGTTCTTAACTGGAAGAATGAAAGAGAAAGACGTGTCAGAAATGTGTTGCATGGATATTTTAGACCTGAGGTTTATCTGAGACATCTTCTATGATATAATAATTATTATTATTTATACGGCACATTTACAAAATGACACATCACCAGTTAAAAATACACAGGAAGTTCCCCTCAGATCAGATGTTAAGAACTTTACAGATACATGCAGGAAAATATAAAATGTTAACAGGTTAAGAGACACGAGGAGGTCAAAGGTGAGATAATACAAATAAAATAAATAAGACTTAAGACTAAGTGAAGCGAAGCAACAATATGAAACCCTATCAAATAAAGTAAACTTATAGGTACAACAAAAATAAAAAGATAATAGTAATAAAAACGTCATAATTCTAATAAAGATTAAACCAACGTAAAAGGAAATGTTGCCATTAAAACTGTTAAATAAATAATGTAAGATAAAACCCTTTAAAAGAAATAAAACAATATAAAAGTAGGTAAATAATAAAGACTAAAAGACCATTTAAAGGGGGGGGGGGTCGCTAATACAAATCTAAAAAGAGGTGTCTTTAGCTGTCGTTTAAAATGTCCCCTCCATTTGCAACATCATCAAGGACAAATAAAAAGACAAGAAACACTGAAACAGACATTGAACTTATCAATAAACCAGCTGTTTCTAAACCAGTCAGAACTGGTATGAACGGTGTTATTAGGAGCAGCCTCTCTTTCCTACCAGATCAATACTGAAGTATTTCATCCAAGATATTGTGATATTTGAGTTCTTCCATGTAGCCCAAGCATGTTGTTGAAGCAGATCATAGATGCTGTACATTTATTATTTTGTTATTGGATTTTCACTTTTGTTGAAATTACTGTAACGACTGAAGTTCTTCTTCATTTTTATTAATGTCACTGTGTCCTAATTACGTCCCCCGGTAATGTTTCACACACACACACACACACACACACACACACACACACACACACACACACACACACACACACACACACACACACACTCTCACACACACACACACACACACACACTCTCTCTCTTTGTTTGCCTTATCTTTTAATCTTTATTCCAGTTCCTTTATTGGTTTAATCCTCTATGGTGTCATTGTCTCACCTCTTCCTCTGTTGTCAACAGAGGTGGGAAGTAACTAAGTAAATTTACTCGAGTACAAAGTCATTCAAACTAGCTGCACCTTTACCAGCTTTGAGAACACTTTCATGATCAATCATTATAAAACATATCATATATATTATTCTGAAATGGACCAATCTGCACAATGACTACTTTAACTATATTTTGATGATAATACTTTTCTACTTTCACTTGAGGAACATTTTGAATGCAGGACTTTTACTGAAACAGAGTATTCCTACACTCTGGTACTTCTACTTTTACTCAAGTACAAGATCTGAGTACTTCTACTTTTACTCAAGTACAAGATCTGAGTACTTCTACTTTTACTCAAGTACAAGATCTGAGTACTTCTACTTTTACTAAAGTACAAGATCTGAGTACTTCTAATTTTACTAAAGTACAAGATCTGAGTACTTCTACTTTTACTCAAGTACAAGATCTGAGTACTTCTACTTTTACTCAAGAACAAGATCTGAGTACTTCTACTTTTACTCAATTACAAGATCTGAGTACTTCTACTTTTACTCAAGTACCAGATCTGAGTACTTCTACTTTTACTCAAGAACAAGATCTGAGTACTTCTACTTTTACTCAAGTACAAGATCTGAGTACTTCTACTTTTACTCAAGTACCAGATCTGAGTACTTCTACTTTTACTCAAGAACAAGATCTGAGTACTTGTACTTTTACTCAAGTACAAGATCTGAGTACTTCTACTTTTACTCTAGTACAAGATCTGAGTACTTCTACTTTTACTCAAGTACAAGATCTGTGTACTTCTACTTTTACTCAAGTACAAGATCTGAGTACTTCTACTTTTACTCTAGTACAAGATCTGAGTACTTCTACTTTTACTCAAGAACAAGATCTGAGTACTTCTACTTTTACTCAAGTACAAGATCTGAGTACTTCTACTTTTACTCAAGTACCAGATCTGAGTACTTCTACTTTTACTCAAGAACAAGATCTGAGTACTTCTACTTTTACTCAAGTACAAGATCTGTGTACTTCTACTTTTACTCAAGTACAAGATCTGAGTACTTCTACTTTTATTCAAGAACAAGATCTGAGTACTTCTACTTTTACTCTAGTACAAGATCTGAGTACTTCTACTTTTACTCAAGAACAAGATCTGAGTACTTCTACTTTTACTCAAGTACAAGATCTGAGTACTTCTACTTTTACTCAAGTACCAGATCTGAGTACTTCTACTTTTACTCAAGAACAAGATCTGAGTACTTCTACTTTTACTCAAGTACAAGATCTGAGTACTTCTACTTTTACTCTAGTACAAGATCAGAATACTTCTACTTTTAGAGTACTTTTCCCTCTGGTTTTCAACTGGTTTTAAAAAGTGACTGAAAAACAGACGGCATATGAACCACAGTTGATAATAACTCGATGCCTACCTGCATGATGATGATCGTGTTTGATGAAATGTCCTCGTCTCCCTTTTATAGAATTTGAGTCCAACAGGAAGTGAAGGCAGAAGAATCCCATCAACAGTCCCGTGGTGAAGATGAAATTAGACGTGAGGTTCTTCATCCTCTCGATTCACCTAGAGACACCACGAGGGATCAGTGAAACCACAAGGCTCATGGGCAGCTGCCAGGAGGGAAGCTACCTTAATAAATAAACCATTAACAGTCATTTGAACAACACGGTTTGGGTAAAACAGGAAAAGGTTGTTAACGGGGAAATAAGATTAAAGCAGTTATTTACAAGAAAAAACTCACAAAATGTACAAGGAGAACATGACAATAAACACCAGTTTGTAAGTGTTTCACCATTTAGATTACAGCTCAAAAACCCATGCTTAAGTGTGCACTCTTTAAAAAATAAAGAAAGTAGGAAAGTAGTTCCAATAACAACAGGTTAATATTTAATATATGAGAAAAGTACTTTACCTGATTAAAGGTTAGTCCTAAAATGAATTGTTCTGTGTGTTCAGTGAGACACAATCAGAGCCCTGCTCTCTGACGGCTGTCTCCACGGTGTCAAATTCAGGTTAGTCAGAAACACAATAATACAATCCTGTCAGTCAACTTCACATACAATGGAGATGGAGGAGGAGGAGGAGGAGGAGGAGGAGGAGGAGGAACGCAACAGGTGCAACAGGAAAGCATCAACAAAACATAATTTGCTGCCTTTCAAATACATACTTTAAGAATGAAGTACTGCAGCTTTTACAGAGTACATAACGTTGCATGTACATTTACTACTTCTTCCATAGAGTAGACCTCATTGCTCATAAATCCGTGATAACAACAACTGATAAGAAGTCAAGTGACCGTGCTGTAGTTCCTTTATAGCCCAACATTAGCCCCCTTTAGCGTAGCGGTGGTGACGTGAAGTCATGTGACTGCTGTAGTTTCTTTATAGCCCAACATTAGCCGCCTTTAGCTTAGCGGTGGTGACGTGAAGTCATGTGACCGTGCTGTAGTTCCTTTATAGCCCAACATTAGCCTCCTTTAGCTTAGCGGTGGTGACGTGAAGTCATGTGACCGTGCTGTAGTTCCTTTATAGCCCAACATTAGCCCCCTTTAGCGTAGCGGTGGTGACGTGAAGTCATGTGACCGTGCTGTAGTTCCTTTATAGCCCAACATTAGCCACCTTTAGCTTAGCGGTGGTGACGTGAAGTCATGTGACCGTGCTGTAGTTCCTATATAGCCCAACATTAGCCACCTTTAGCTTGGTTTGGCACTTTGCATGTTGTACTGATTTGCATGCCTCTCCCTGTTGGGTGTGGTGATAAAGAAATGCTTCGCTGATCAGACAGGTTGCATCACTCCATATATTTTTTAACAGTCATTTCATTGTACGATCTAGGAAGGCGTGCTCACATTAAACATGACATCTTATTAAATGACGCACTAGTAATATTATAACTGTAATAGATTATAGCCTTTGCATCAGTGTTGGTAAAACCTGTCAGGTGAGTTGAGAATTCCTCCCAGATTAGATCAATGCTCCCATGCACGACAGCATGATAATATAGCACACAGAAGTTGATTGATTACCTGAAACGATTTATGATTCAAGGATTCAAGGCTTTTATTGTCATTGGTACATAGCTAAAGTGTAGTTATGTTGAATGAATGTAAGGATGCGTGGAAGGGTAGGACCCAAATGCAGACTATCATAAAAGGTAAACGGTCTTGAAACAAAAACGAGCTTTATTCCCAAAGCTTAACAATAGCATGGCATGAAACACACAGGTTCTACAGAAAACTGACCGTGACCAACATGGTGGGAGACAGGAGAAACAAACAATGAACCGACAGGGGAACACAGGAAGAGACAAGACTAAATACAGAGAGGGGTAATCACAAGACGAGACACAGCTGGGGTAAGGGAGGCAGAAACACAAGGGCAACAGGTGAACACAATCAAACAATCAGACACACCAGGGAAACTAATGGCGCATTTCCATTGCAGCGCGTAGCTCGCTTTAAGCGTGCCGTGTCGTGCCGTCCCCTTTTTTGGTTGTGCTTCCACTAGGCCTCGTTCCGGCGCGGCACGGCGCGGGGCCACTTTTTCCCCTCTTTTCTGGCCCTAGAAAATTGTGGTTCTATCGGGGCCAACAAACAGGGCTGAGTCGGGCTGAGTATGCTAAACTAGAGAGAGGAGCGCTGGCAAGAGGGCTAGAACTACAACAAGATGGACATATTTGACCGTGATTTAATTGTAATACACGTTTCAAAATGATGCCGAAGTAACAACATACTGATACCGGTTAGTAAAAACCATGAATTAATGCTTTGTCAAGTCTGCAGACAGACGGCAGGCGAAAAACCTTTTAAAATTCGTGTTTTTCTAGATGGAGATTGGCTAAGCTAACGCAGTATATGCCCCGACCGTCCACACTCACAACAACGGCCTATACAGACATAAATTAAGCAGCGACTGTATTCACCATGACACAGGCAGTCTGTGGTGTGTACTTGTTTAACTTTTGTCGAGTTTCTGAACATATATAAGGAGCTGTGAGCTCTGAGTGCTCACAGCTAACGGCTGTGTTGTGTTTCTGGATTTCTCATTGAAGATGACGTCACGGCTCCGCCTACACTGCGTTACTACCCAGTTCCTAAACTGTAATGGAAGCGCAGCATGAAGTGAGTCGGCCCTGTTAAGGCCCAACGCGGCCAAGCCGTACCGAGCCGTACCGAGTGTGGCCGAGGCCGACCGTGTAGTGGAAATGCGCCATAAGACAGGAAGGCAAACACAGGAAGAAGGAACAGAGAAGACACGAGGAAAACATTTCAAAACAAAACAGGAAACCAGAAAAAGACAAGACAAAACACAACACAGACAGATCGTGACATAACCCCCTCCTCAAGGGACGGATCCCAGACGTCCCAAAAAACATAGTCTAACACTTCAAAAAAGGGTGGGTGGAGGGGGTCCGGAGGACGGGCCCGAAAGGGGTCCCGGGCGGACGGCCCGGGGGCAAGGCAGAGTCCAAAAAGGGGCGACGGCCACAGCGGGCGAACTCAGGGGGCCGGGCATGAGAGCAAAGGCAGCGGCTCTCAGGGGACCGGGCTCGAGGGCGAAGGCAGCGGCTGGAAGAATCAGGAGGCCGAGCCCGAGGGCGAAGACCGCGGCTGGAGAACTCAGGAGGCCGGGCTCGAGGGCGAACAAGAAGGCGGCGACGAGACAGCTCCGGAGGACGGGCAGGAAGGCGCCGACGGGACAACTCCGGAGGACGGGCAGGAAGGCGCCGACGGGACAGCTCCGGAGGACGGGCAGGAAGGCGCCGACGGGACAGCTCCGGAGGCCGGGCAGGAAGGCGCCGACGGGACAGCTCCGGAGGCCGGGCAGGAAGGCGCCGACGGGACAGCTCCGGAGGCCGGGCAGGAAGGCGCCGACGGGACAGCTCCGGAGGACGAGCAGGAACCAGTATCGGCCGGACAGGAACCGGAGCCGACGGGACAGGCGTAGACGGGGTCCTGAACATGACATGGGCTGGTGTCGACTGGACCCCCAACGGAACAGGACACAGAGTTGGCAGGACCCCCGGTGGAACAGGTGTCGGCGGGACCTCCAACAGGACAGGACACAGAGTTGGCAGGACCCCTGGCAGGACAGGTGTCGGCGGGACCCCCAACAGGACAGGACATGGATTTGGCAGGACCCCTGGCAGGACAGGTGTCGGCGGGACCCCCAACAGGACAGGACATGGAGTTGGCAAGACCCCCGGCAGGAGAGCAGTCGGCGGGACCTCCAACATCACAGGACATAGGGTTGGCAGGACCCCCGGCAGGAGAGTAGTCGGCGGGACCTCCAACATCACAGGACATAGGGTTGGCAGGACCCCCGGCAGGAGAGTAGTCGGCGGGACCTCCAACATCACAGGACATAGGGTTGGCAGGACCCCCGGCAGGAGAGTAGTCGGCGGGACCTCCAACATCACAGGACATAGGGTTGGCAGGACCCCCGGCAGGAGAGTAGTCGGCGGGACCTCCAACATCACAGGACATGGGTAGGCGTCGGCCATAGAGCCAACAGGACACGGGGTGCTGGAGTCGGCCGGACCACCGACAGAACACGAGGGGCTGGAGTGGGCCGAACCACCGACAGGACACGAGGTGCTGGAGTCGGCCGGACCACCGACAGGACACGAGGTGCTGGAGTCGGCCGGACCACCGACAGGACACGAGGTGCTGGAGTCGGCCGGACCACCGACAGGACACGAGGTGCTGGAGTCGGCCGGACCACCGACAGGACACGAGGTGCTGGAGTCGGCCGGACCACCGACAGGACACGAGGGTGCTGGAGTCGGCCGGACCACCGACAGGACACGGGGTGCTGGAGTCGGCCGGACCACCGACAGGACACGAGGTGCTGGAGTCGGCCGGACCACCGACAGGACACGAGGTGCTGGAGTCGGCCGGACCACCGACAGGACACGAGGTGCTGGAGTCGGCCGGACCACCGACAGGAGACGGGGTGCTGGAGTCGGCCGGACCACCGACAGGACACGAGGTGCTGGAGTCGGCCGGACCACCGACAGGACACGAGGTGCTGGAGTCGGCCGGACCACCGACAGGACACGGGGGGCTGGCGTCGGCCGGGGAGCCAGTACTGGAGCCGAAACTGAAGCCGGAACCATGGCTGCTGGGGCCGGAACTGGGGCCGGAACCATGGCTGCTGGGGCCGGAACTGGGGCCGGAACCATGGCTGCTGGGGCCGGAACTGGGGCCGGAACCATGGCTGCTGGGGCCGGAACTGGGGCCGGAACCATGGCTGCTGGGGCCAGAACTGGGGCCGGAACCATGGCTGCTGGGGCCAGAACTGGGGCTGGAACCATGGCTGCTGGGGCCAGAACTGGGGCCGGAACCATGGCTGTGTGGGCCGGTACTGGAGCAGGCACCCTGGCTGCTGGGCACGGAACCGGAACACGGAACCATGGCTGTGTGGGATGGTACTGGAGCACGGTACCATGACTGTGTGGGGCTGTACTGGTGCACGGAACCATGACTGTGTGGGCCGGTACTGGAGCAGGCACCCTGGCTGCTGGGCATGGAACAGAAGCCTGGAACCTGACTGTGTGAGCCAGGTAATCGAACACGGAAGCATGGCTGTGTGGGCGAGTACTGGTGCACGGATCCATGGCTGTGTGGGCCGGTACTGGATTATGAGCTGGCTTCCTGACCTTGCGTTTCTTTGAGGTCTTTTGGAGGCTCCGTGGACCTCCAAACGCCAGACGGGATCCCAAAAAAGGGTCAGAGAATGGAGACTGGCACTCGGGGCTACGTGCAAAAACTCTGAGCCATTCAGGCAACGAGCTCCTCAGCCATGGCATGTTAGACACCGCCATCTGTGCCTTCTTGAGGATAGCCCAAGGGCAACAGGTGAACACAATCAAACAATCAGACACACCAGGGAAACTAAGACAGGAAGGCAAACACAGGAAGAAGGAACAGAGAAGACACGAGGAAAACATTTCAAAACAAAACAGGAAACCAGAAAAAGACAAGACAAAACACAACACAGACAGATCGTGACAATGAATGAATCAATGTATAGAATGATGTTTGTAGTAGAAACCAGTGTGAGAGAAATTACAGAGCATAAGTTGTTGTTGAATATATTACATTACATTACATGTCATTTGTTAGACGTTTTTATCCAAAGCGACTTACATACATTCAGTACTGTGGACCAGGGTCGGCGTCATGGGGGGTCATTCGCGGGCCATGCCCCCCCAAATGAGTCACTGTGCCCCCCCAACGCAGGGCGGGCAAGCCTTGCCACTTTGCCGTTTTTTTTTTTTTTTGTCATATAGGGAGAGTGGGGTAAGTTGAGCCATTTTTTAGTAATGCTGTCCTCTAAGCAAGGATAAATGACACATAGTACAAATGAAAACACACACCTATAATTCAGGATGTCTCCTATCAATGGCAATGATAAGAATTAATATTTGATCAAGGGCAGTGAAAATATTACTTCTAAAAAAAAAGTGGTCTTGTGGCTCAACTTGCCCCGGGTCAGGGGGTAAATTGAACCACTGTTCAAACCTGGGCATACCTGTTCAAACCTGGGCATACCTACAACAAATCTTAAAGGTAACTATAAACAATAAATAACAAACCAAATACAAGTTTAGTTTTTCAAATGTTTTTCAAAAAATTTTGATTGAATTGATTGATTTTTTTTTAACATGTTAAAAGGAAAAGTAATCATACAAATGGTGATACAATTTCATACATCTTACCAATCAAACACAGGGTAAATTCAACTTTAAATATAGCCTACAATGAGCTCTTATTAACAACTTGGCCTACTTTCATTCATTTCTCAATTGAAAAACTGACTCAACTTACCCCAAGGCCCATGGTTCACTTTACCCCATAGCCACCATTTTAGAAAAGATAGCCTAGCATTAAAATTCAGAGTCATCTTTAGCTTAATGATTCACATGGTTTAATACGCTGCCAACACATCAACATATACAATATATGTGTTTAAACCTGGATAATCTTTTTTTGACATGACAGCCGATATAGCTGACATCTAGAAAATGTACTTTGACAAGCAAAACGTTTTTTTGTAAAAATGTTTACTTACCAGACCACAATGAGCATCTCTCTTTCACAGGCAATGAGAAATGGGTGGAGCTTGCATAATTTCTGGTCACGTGATTACAACTATAAGGCGTTGCCTGGTTACAGGGGGTGGTTCAACTTACCCACTGGCTCAACTTGCCCCCTTCTCCCCTAAGTGAAAACGTTTCCACTAAAAGTTTTTTGTGTGAAATAAATCAGAAATAAAGAATACAAATATAAAACACAGCCTGAGGTGTGCTCACTGCTGCTCTCTGATTGGTGTGTTGCTTGACCAATGACCCCTGACTTTTGTTTTGTTATCATTACGTGGCTGTGTGTTTAGATGAAAGCCCAGTGGCGATCTGTCCATCTGTTACGGTACGTCTACACAGCAGCGTTAAAAAAATCTTGGAGGTGGGCGTATCTGAAGCTTGAGGATTTTTTGCGAGCAACCAATCACATGAATCTCCCGCCCGCGACATACGAAGCAAAAAAGCCCGAAGTAAACTGGATATAAACTCCCCAAAACAGGCGAAAACCTACCACTGTCTCTGCCACCTCCCTCCATGCCTGGCTCCTCCGGTTTATATCCCGGTAGGTCTGGTCATAAAGCACCGGGTGATTGATTCGCTACCGCTAATTTCTCCTCCATTTTTTGGAATATGAGGAAATGACCTGCGGTGTCTCTCCCAGCATACACGCCGTTTGATTGGCTAGAGCCTGAACTGTCAGATTTGCGTACACGGGATTTGATTGGCTGACGCTTCCACCTCAGCCTCAAAAGTTGAACATTGTTCAACTTTGAATCCTCAAAATCCTGAAAATCTCCGCTCGCCTGCCCACAATCCATTTCGGCGAAAAGTGAGGGAAAGTGACGTCACCCCATTCAAAGTGAATGGGCAGAAGCGTTTCAAGATTTTTTTAACGCTGCTGTGTAGACGTTCCGTTATAGTGATTATACAGTAAAGCCTTCGAAAATAATATGATATACAGTACAGTACAAGTACTTCTGGGTCTCTGTGTTTCATTCAAGCTCGGCTCTGTGTGTGTGTGGCACGAGCGCATTTTGTGTGAGTGCGCGAGCGGTAACGTGGAATGTTGTTGTTAGCATCTGGTTAGCTAGCTATGCTAACGGATATAAAGAGCTGTTTCTACACCAAGGTGGAGGAGAGTCCTCTCCTGTCAGACTGAGAGGATCTTATAACGTCAGCTCAGCGAGGTAAAGGACTCTCTCAGTGTTTAGATAGTTAACTTTAGTCTAAGTTATCTCAGTGGGTCTCAAACGGTTTGGTAATCATTTATGTAAACAAGTATTTGCGAGGAACACGTTTATATGATCATTATAGTTATTAAAAAATAAGAGATTAAATAAAAAACAGGTATGAAATACTATAGGACAGTAACACAAGAATACAGTTTAAAAGGGGAGTGATTAGTAAAATATCCATAAAGAAAAAGTACAAAGTACAGTTCTGTTTCAAATGGGTGTTGAGAGAAGTAGGCATAGATCTCTTAATGTTGCTTTCAAAGTGCACCAGATTGATGCATTTAACAACAATATTTAAAAAAAAATCTTCCCGGGGGAGCTTCCCCCCGGACCCTCTCATGCCCCTTTCACACCGGCGCTTTTTCCTGTTCACACCGCAGCGGCGCTGCGTCATAGCTCCGGAATGCGGTTCACTTCCAGCTCCAAAAAATTGTCGGTCTAGAGGCAAGAGCTTCGGAGCTATGACGCGGCGTCGCTTACGTCTCTCTTACGTCTCTCTTACGTCGAGGCGTGCAGGAAACTAAACCCACCTCCCCTGAACATGGGTCGACTGAAGAGTCTCGTCATGCCTGCCTACAAGCAGTAGCGCTGAGCAAAGTGACTAGAAGGCAACCACACACTTATAAAAAAAAAACACACACTTTATAAAGTCAGGCAACACTAACCAGGCTTCGTGTGATTCTGTTTATTTGTACCTTACTTTGACCATCCGTTCGCTGTTATTGATCATTGTGGAGAGCAGGCAGACGTTTTGTTTGTTATTATAGCAGCTATCGGATGGAATCAATACATGGGCTGCACAGGTTGTCATGTCCGACTATCACAAGTAGAATCATAATGAAAAATACGCCGGTAAAATGTGCCTGTAGAAAACGGCTTAGCAAGTAATCAGTTTAGCTTCGGTTGCTATGCTAACATCACCCATGTTATACCAGAGAAACTTTCATAACAGCGTTGTGATGCCAAACAGCGTCAATTCAGACTGACACCAAACAGCGTCAATTCAGACTGACACACATTCACTTAAGGGGAACTGGGGATATGTATCAGCTGCTTGTGTGACAGTCAGACAGTGAATACTTTAGAGCCGTGTGAGCTAACCCGGAGCTAACGGGAGAATAAACTCCCGTGGAAGAGCAGCCAGCACTGCAGCGGTCGGTAAATGCCGCTGAAAACACATTAATAAACAATGAACCACGGCACTCTGGAGAAAAGTATAAGGTTGGAGAAGTCGTTATTTAATTTAATCTGGCTTCGTATGATTAAAAGCAACACGATCATCGACCCGACGCAGTCCCCCCCCCGTTGTTGTTGTGAGCTCCGTTGGGGAGAAAATCAGCGATGTAAACGGTGACGTCATGACGCAGCAGCGGCAGCTGGGTGGTGTGAACAGAGCGGGAGCTGAAAAGGGAAACCGGAGCTGAACCAGAAAAGCTCTAGCTAGGAGCTAAAGGGAAAAGCGCCGGTGTGAAAGCCGCACTAGAGGAGGTTAGGTCCACCCCCCACCTAAAACATGTTCACATGGATAGGATACTAAATACATTTGCACACTTTTTATATGGTGACCTATGTCCATATGTTTCTGTGTTGGTGGTCGTGCCACAACCGTGCATGTATGCACGGTAGGTGCGCTATAAAATAGCACTACACTCCTGCAATGTGTGTGAAAGACAATAGACTTTACTGCATGTTTTTTTAAATTGAAGTTGCGTTGGTGTTTGTTGTTGACAGCAGTGTGTGCCCCCCCGTGGTAAATGATTGCCCCCCCAATTTGGGGTGAAGTGTCTTGCCCAGGGACACAACGACATGCTGACTGCAGTGGGACTCGAACTTGGTAACCCCTGATTCGAAGACCAGCACTCTACCCACTGAGCCACAGCCGCCCATATATATTGATAACATGAATTACTGGATTTAAAATGTGAAAAATCTGACTTGGATTAAGATCATAAAGAATCATTTCAGATTTATCCGGGTTTTTCCTCCCATTGGACTCCTTTGTTTACTTCCGGAATATAGTGACATCAGAAGGAGAGGACTCTTTAAAGTAGAGACACTACATACTGATATACACCTGAACATCAGCAGGAGAGGACTCTTTAAAGTAGAGACACTACATACTGATATACACCTGAACATCAGCAGGAGAGGACTCTTTAAAATAGAGACACTACATACTGATATACACCTGAACACCAGCAGGAGAGGACTCTTTAAAGTAGAGACACTACATACTGATATACACCTGAACATCAGCAGGAGAGGACTCTTTAAAGTAGAGACACTACATACTGATATACACCTGAACATCAGCAGGAGAGGACTCTTTAAAGTAGAGACACTACATACTGATATACACCTGAACATCAGCAGGAGAGGACTCTTTAAAGTAGAGTTTCAGGTTTAGGATCAAAGCAGATATTCAGACTGATGACTTTTTTATTGAAAGACACTTTGATAGTAAATGAGAAGCTAAGACACAGATCCTCAGAGAGTCAGGAGGACAGAGTAAGGCTTAAATCACTTCACATCATAATATTTACACACATGGAAACCTACCGACTAAGTTTGCAGTTAAAAAGCCATTATATCATTTTGGTGTTATTTTTCTTCCTGCTTTTATTCTGAAATTCTCAAACCGGAAGTGACCTCTCTTGCTAACTGATAGCAACATGGAGTCTCGTCGCGACAGTTTTCTCTCTTTGTTCTCCCGATAAAGAATGTGTTTTCTCCCGCAGTTCTGATCCTCCAGAGCCTCGGTGTGTCCGGATGAACTCTCCGATGTTACTCTGATCTGTTCGGCTTCATCTGGAGCTTCTACCTTACCGAATATAGAAGTTAGCTTAGCATGCTAGCTGGAAACACGTTAGCAACAGTGTGAGAGTTTGATGGAGAAAAAACAACACAATTAACTGTGTGGGTCGGAGTGTGTGTGCAGGAACAGCTAGTGTGTGTGTGTGTGTGTGTGTGTGTGTGTGTGTGTGGTGTGTGTGTGTGTGTGTGTGTGTGTGTGTGTGGTGTGTGTGTGTGTGTGTGTGTGTGCTGTGGGTTCTGCATGTGTGTGTGTGTGTGTGTGTGTGTGTGTGTGTGTGTGTGTGTGTGTTGTGTGTGTGTGTGTGTGTGTGTGTGTGTCTAAACATGAGTGTTGTGCTGCTCTCGTTGGTGAAGCAGAGACTCTCTGCAGCTGCTGAAGAGATCTTTGCTCTATTTGAAAGAACGATATCAGAGTACGAGGAGAAACTGTCTCGATCAAAAGAGGAACACGAGAGAGACCGGAAACTACTGGACGCTGTTTTACATTCTCAGATCCGGAGGACAGGTCGGTTCAGTGCACTCTTTAATGGATGTTCACTAGACTAAACCTTTCAAAGCTCAATCATCATGTAGCAGCTACAGTGGAGATATGGAGATGAGAACCTGAAGTCCTCCTCCAACAGAGCAACATGAATATATAGAGGACATAGAACTGATAACGCTGATAGAATAGGGCAAGAGAATGTTTTGAGCAGTGCAAGTAAATATAAATGAAATAGAAATAGTGCAAGAAGAGTCTATATACGAGTAAATGGAATCTGATATATAGATACATCATTTTAAGTTGCAGACAGATGAATGTTTATGGATGTTCTTTAAAAGGTTCAGGTGTTTAATAGACTCATGGTCTGTGGGATGAAACTGTCCCGATATATATATATATATTAGGGGTGTAACGGTATACGTATTCGTACCGAAAATATTCGGTATGGGCCCTTCGGTTCGGTACACGTGTGTACCGAAGTGTACCGAAGTGTACCGAACAAATATAACGTTAAGCGTAAAAAATTGAGAACGTGAAAAACTTTTTGGAAGTAATCTCAGGTGCTGCGTCGCAGCGTTCGAGTAGCATGTTCCTGCAGCCCATGCTCCGGGGCTGCAGGAACGCAGCGTTCAGTGTAATTTCAACGCGTCATAGAGCGACCAAGTCATTTAATTGGACGAGAGGCATACTATGAGAGCTGGTCACAGGGATGCGTTCAAATTTAGTCAGTAGTTGGGGAACTGTCGAAATGGCGAACGTAGATAAAGTTGAGCTCGAAAATCCTCCAGCATCATTGAAGTCTCCGGTTTGGGAACATTTTGGTTTCGCAGTTACGTACAAGGATGACGGACAACGACAGGTGGACCGAACCAAAGCTGTTTGTCGGCATTGTTCTACTAAAATTGATTACGCGGCTGGCAATACATCAAACTTGCACACTCATTTGAAAAGGCATCACCCGAACGTGAATATCACCGGTACCAAAAGAAAAATGACTGAAATGCAAACCCAACTCCCACTAGCATTTAAGCCTCCAACACTCGCAAAAAGTCCATTGCCATGTTAGCAAAGCGCTACCTGGCTGTATCTACTACCTCTGTCCCTAGCGAGAGGGTGTTCTCCACAGCAGGAGACATTGTTAGTGCCAGCAGATCTGCCCTTTCGGCAAGCAATGTGGACAAGTTCATCTTTCTTTAAAAAAAACATGAAAATACAATGACAAGCAAGCAAGTCCTAATGACAAACTAGCACAGAACAGTTCAAGTACAGATTATTTCAGTTCATCGAAATGCTGTACCGTAATGTTTATTTTATTATATTTTGCATTTGAGTGAATATTCACAGTTTAATAATAATTAAAAACCCAAAACTAATATTTTATGTTTTGTGAGTACTAGTAGGCCTACAGTAACGTTCAAATACAGATTATTTCAGTTCATCGAAACGCTGCACCTTAATGTTTATTTTATTATATTTTGTATTTGAGTGAATACATTATTCACAGTTTAATAATAATTAAAAACCCCCAAAAAATATTTTATGTTTTGTGATCATTTTTTCTGCTGTACCGAAAACGTACCGAACCGTGACCTAAAAACCGAGGTACGTACCGAACCGAAATGTTTGTGAACCGTTACACCCCAAGTTAACGCAAACAATTTTTAACGCCACTAATTATTTTAACGTGCGATTAACGCATGTGTATTTGTCCTCGGCCCGCCCCGTAGTTTCAGAGCCCAAAGGCTTGACGTTGTTGTTGTTGTTGTTAGTTGGATGGTGGGAGATTCTAGCGAGAGATATGGATACAAAAAAAGGTGTTTTAAACAGCAAGCCAAGCACACAGCTGATGCTGACAGCCCCGCCCCTGCCGCTCGCTTGCAGCAGACCACGCTTGAAAGTTTGTCGGTGAGACGCCTGGACAACAACAGCGATAGCTAAATGGGTGGCATGTTTGTCCACTTATATGTTGATAAGAGTATTACAAACTTGAAAAATATTCCTCTAAGGTACATTTAGAACAGATACAAAATGTGCGATTCATTTGCGATTAAATATTTTAATCGACTGACAGCCCTAGTTTATATATATATATATACTATATGTTTTATTTTGGTAGGGTCTGTCCTTCATGCGTGCAACTTTAAATATCTCTACGGTAGATGTTTAACGATGCAGATATGAAAACACAGATTTTCCAAAACACATGAAGAAACATCTTCAGCAACTGCAGGGTGTTTCTAGAAAGATGTAGTATGAGTACTGTGGCTCTGATCTTGTTTATAAGATATATAAAATCTCTGGAGAACATGTCGCCCGTAAACAAGATATCTCCTGACGTAAACAACAACGTGACGTAAACAACAACGTGACGTAAACAACAACGTGACGTAAACAACAACGTGACGTCGGAGCTCCGTAAAAACAAAGCAGTCTCTGCCGTCTGACGCTCTGTTTGATTCTCAGATTTCTGGAGGAGTTACAGTTTCTGAGGAACAGAAATATTGTTTTCTGGAATCACTAACATTTTACGGGGGAAATCTGCATTTTAGTTTGAGGGCGCACGTCGAGAGCAAGAGGGCGCAATTACATTTATTTTATATACTTTTTTTATTTTGTTTATACCGATAGGAAAACTGATAACGTTGGAGCTTAACAAAGAAGGGGATTTTAAGCTGTAATGAACACAACAGCTATTCTCAGTAACGTCTCTGTTTCCTGTTTCCTGCAGACGTCCAACTGGTGGAGGTTAAAGAAGAGTTTCCCCCTGAGACCCCCCCACACATTAAAGAGGAACAGGAGGAACGCTGGATCAGTCAGGAGGGAGAGAAGCTTCAAGGGCTGGAGGAGGATGATAACAACAAGTCAACATTCACTCCTGTCCCTGTGAAGAGTGAAGATGATGAAGAGAAACCTCAGTCCTCTCAGCTTCATCAGAGACAAACAGAAGCTGATGGAGAGGACTGTGGAGGACCAGAACCAGCCAAGAACTCCGATCCAGAGACACGTTTACAACCAGAGACTGAGGACAACCCTGGAGACTCTTCTGAACCTGACACTGAAGACAGTGCCGGTTGGAAGGAGACCAGAGACCCTCCGTCAGGTTCAAACTCTCGAGTCCCCGTCAGTGATTCAAGGCGTAGTTCTGCAAAGAAACGCTGTAAATGCTCTCAGTGCGGGAAAACATTATGCAAGAAGAGTGCTCTGAATCGACACATGCTAGTTCACACAGGAGAGAAACCCTTCAGCTGCTCACTGTGCAGTAAAAGGTTTATTCGCAGGAGTCATGTGACGAGACACATGCTAGTTCACAGCGGAGAGAAACCCTTCAGCTGCGCACTGTGCAGTAAAAGGTTTATTCGCAGGAGTCATGTGACAAGACACATGGATGTTCACACCGGAGAGAAACCATTCAGCTGCTCAGTTTGTGGGGAATCTTTTACACAAAGTGAACATTTACAGATTCACCTGAGAGTCCATGAAGAAGAGAAACCATTCAGCTGCCCTCTGTGTAGCAACAGATATACACAGAGGGGGGAATTAAACCTTCACATGCAGGTTCACACCGGAGAGAAACCCCTCGGCTGCTAACTGAGAAGTGGAAGATATTCGTCTTGTTTGAGATGAGCTGCGGCTCGCCTCGAAAGTAGACGAGAATAGCCGATTGCAGCGGGGGGGGGGGGGGTCTCAAAAAGCTTGCCTGAAGTCGGACAGCTCGGAGTCGGCTTGACTCGGTTTGCAATGGCGGAAGTTGCGCTGGCGTTCTTCGTTGCAGATGAAGTGGATGCAATAGAAATCCCACAATTATTATATCACTACAAATGAATGACTCAAAGTGTCTGTTCATTTTAAAACAAATCAATACAAGGGGGGTTGAATCCTACATGTAAAAGACAGAACCACTTATTACTTTTCAAAACTACTTCCGTCAGTGGTCTTGACCAGTTTGCATTTATAAAACATGCACAAGTGTGTTTAATCGTTAATGTCAGATATGTGCTAAGTAAATACTTTTGTTCCTGCTCAAGATTAGATTCAACTTTATTGTTATTGCACAGATTACAGGTACTGAGACAACGAAATGCAGTTTAGCTTCTAACCAGGAGTGCAACAAGGAGTAAAGTGAAAAGTAATGTACACAATCTACAGAATAAAATATAGAATGAATTGAATGATGAATAAACAGTGAGGGGTATGAATACACTAGATATACACAGCAGCCTGTGAACAGTATTAACAGTGTGTATGAATATGCTAAGATATATAAAGTATGAAAAAGGTAAGCAGTGCAAGTATAGTATAAATATATAGATATTAATTTCATGATGATAAACATTGTGGAACAATGATGAAAAATGTGAATGGAAGTGACGACGTAAAACTGACACAAAACAAAAACAAACTTTTGCGGAGCCAATGGAGAGTTCATCACCAGCACGGGGTAAAAACCACCAATGAGCGCTCAGCTCGAGATACCAGCGAGTCGTTTCCCATCAAGCATTTCGCTTCCGCAGCTCGTGGAGAGAAACTGCTCCGCCTCGCTCTCAAGACGGCGATCGCAATTGCGCAGGTCTGCGTTGGTCTCACTCATCTCAAACAAGCCTATTTACTCAGATGTAGTCTGAACACTTGCAAGTTCACACTGAGGAGAAACCTTTCAGCTGCTCAGATTGTGAGACATCTTTTAGACGAAGTGAAAGTTCAAAGATTCACATGAGAGTTGGAGGAGAAACGATGTGGCTGCCGTGTTGGTGAGCAAGGATTCTCTTGGATTTATGAACTCAGAATCCATCAATGTGTCGTCAAAATGCCAAACGGTAAATAACGTCTAACTTTACTGAATACAAAGGACATCTGGAGAGTATGACATGTATTTGTTACGATAACACTGACAACATGACTTCTACTTGAACTGATGCTCTAAATATCTTGTTAATTATTTACTTAAATGTACATTTTTTTTTAAGCATCTAAAAATATACCTGCTTTTTATTTTGTATTACTTTACACATCTTAGATTTAAAGGTGGGGTAGGTAATTCACTTCAGAAACACTTTTTGTTATATTCCATGGAATGCTCTTAACATCCCGATAGCAATGAATATCTGAAGTGCTTTGACAATAAATACATAAAAAAATGTCATCTGTAGAAGCCGTAATACTGTAAAAAGCACGACCAATCATCTGAGCCGGCCCGGCTAAAATAACTGGATGGCCTACCTGCCTGTCAGCCTTCCATCTGTGCACAACTTATCTCGTGCCCTCATTGGTCATGTGCGCGTTCGTGTGTGTTGGAGGAGGGGCTCTGGAAGGAAGTGGCAGATTTTTTCCGGTTGTGTATTTTCAAATTCTTGCACACTCGAGCTGGTTTCTCCATTCTTACCTACCCTACCTTTTAAGAATGAACATATGCCAAATGAAAACTTGTGTGGTCAATAAAGTAATAAAAGGCAATTAAATATATAAAACTCAAATTACTTTCACTCATCGTACCATCGTAGATAGATGCTAACGAGCGTTTTTGGTCAAGGATTGAAGTCCCTGAATAAAGTGCTGGGAAGAAACCATTCAGCTGCAGTGGGAAATATATTTAATTTACCTGCTGTCATCGGGTCAGAATACAGAAGAGGATCAGGGTCACGTGACCAAAAGCAAAGGAAAATGTGAGGGTTTAAAAGTAAAGTCAGATTTCTGAGATACAGGAATCTCTTCTGAGATCCTCCGTACAAAAACACTACTTCTTTCTCTCTTGTATATTTCTCTTTCTAGTTTTGTGTAATCTGAGTTTCCCCGGTGTCGTTTGTCTTTCTGGATTTCTGTAAAGTCACAGGAAGAGGACGGGGCTTCATAAGGAGTTAAAGAAATGACAGTTTAATTACTTTAAATGTATGTTATTGTACTTTATATCACATGGTAAATGTCTTGTACTGATACAGCTCTTCATCAGGTCTCTTCGACCCTCAGAGCTCTTTACAAACTACGAGAAAAACAATTAGAATTTTTTTCCGAAATCTAACTTTAATAATTTTGATTATTACAATTTTTGAGAAATTTGAATTTTTCTTTGAATTTTGACTTTTTTTTAAAATATTTTTTTTTGTATTTCTCACTTTTTTCAGTTTTGTGGTTTTTATTTTTTTATTTTTTGTTTTTTTTGTTTTTTTTTTTTTTTAAATTTTTCAGAAATCATTTTTTTTAGACTTTTTTTTTTCGGAGTTCTGTCTTCATTGTTTTAAAAAAACAACATTTAGAATTTTTTCAGAAATGTGATTTGTTCAGGGTTCGGTCATGACGACGAAGGTACGTTTAACCGTTTGTTTTTTAGTTCTAATTGAAACAAAAAAAAAAACACAGAAAACGGGTCGTTTTTTGTTTTTCAATTTTGCCCCCAAAACGGAAAAAACGGCAATTCAGCTCGTTTTTTCGTTTTCTGTTTTACTGTTAAAACAAGTATACCACTCAATTTTTTGTTTCCATAGGTGGGTGTGTCTCCAGTGCCTCCTTGCTTCTGATTGGCTAGTTTGCCCTATGCTTGCGCTGTACTCTTCAAAATAAAGGTTCTAACTCTTTGCCTTTACACAGTGCAAAAATGACAAGCTTCTGCTATCTTTGATGAGCGATAACATTATTTTGGCGATACGTTTTTCATAAGACTGATGAATTGGAATCAGTTGTAGTTACAATCTATCCCAAATACTATGAAATACCTTTACTGTGTACTTCTTGATACTCTCCTGTCAAAGTCCCCTCCATGGTACACATGCCTGTCTTGCTGCTATATGTGACGAGCAATACAAATACTTTTAAGTTCTTAAGAAGACTGATCATTTGGACCCAGTAGTTAGACTACTAGCGCAAAGACTATAAAATACTTTTATTTTGTACTTCAGAGAATCCTCTGTCAAATTGTCCACCCTGAATACCCCATGCAGATGCTCCTGTTGACAGGGTACGTTTAGTGCTGCTAATGTAATGAAAATGGCTAGTAGTGTTTTATTTAAATGGATATTTAGATAGTCAACTAAGAAACATAAAGTACTTGAAACGTACATTTTGGTAACAATTTTGAATATGATCATTTTCTTGAGCTTTAAACTCCTGGGGTCAAAATGACCACCAAGGATAGAGGGTGTAAAGTAAATGTGAAGATAAAGGAGGGTTAAGAATACATTATACAGTATAGCTGTTTTTTGTTTTACAATATCCTAAAGTCTATTTTTAACAAACTATTGAGTTGGCTTTTTCATTACATTTAAAATATAAATTGTACCTAAAATAATGAGTGAGCATATACATATTCACACCATATGCAATCATAGGATATTTTTAGTTCGAAAGATATTTGTCCAAATTGACTACAAAATAGTACAAATGCAAAACATAAAAACAAATGTTTTGGTGAGTGAAGTCCAAAGCCGTATTATAGATTTTGATTGTGTAATTACAAGGTGAGAGAAAATAGATCCACATGTCCTATTAAACTTGTATTTTTCAATTTTTAGTACATTTTTCTCAGAAAAACCTTTTCTAAATGAAAGTAAATTATTTAAAAAGGTTGAGTATAAGAAATAGTTGAAATTGAACGTAAACTGTGTCAAACACCACTCCTGAAATTGACTTTGGTTGAAGTTTATTATAATATTGATATTATATAAAGATCTATATATAACATTGATTAAGCCTTACGGGTCCCTTTTAAAATATATAATATTTTGTATAATGTTCTGGTGCCTTATTTTCAATTTGAAAACACATGGCAATTTTATTAATACAGCAGATGAAAAGATTTGCAATTCTTCATGGGTGTCATTGGCTCTCTAGATAAAGGCAGTATCTGTTTGCTAACCTCAGATATTGATTTATTTAAATAAGTGACCTTTGAATACATATTGCAAACATAGCCTTAAAAAGGTGCAGGAAAAGGACTTCAAATATTACTTAAAGACTGGACTTTTTAATTCAGTCAAGAGAAGAGAAAAGAGAAGAAAGGAAAGAAAATTGTTATAAGGGGTGATGTATTAATGAGAGACATAATATGGCTAGGGAGGCTGTGGCTGATCGTGCGTTGATCTTCGGATCAGGGGGGACTGGTTCAATCCCACTGCAGTCAGCATGTCGTTGTGTCCCTGGGCTTCACCCCAAATAGCTCCTGTGAGGATTGTCCACAGTATTGAGTGTATGTAAGTCGCTTTAAGGTAAAAGCAACTAACAAGTGACATGTAGAGGTCAGTGGCAGGGTCATTTTTGATCATGGGGCATCACCCTTGTACAGCATCAGGACAATATCTCTATGGAGTCAGACACTGAAAGTGTGCTGGAGGCTGATGCGTTGACTGGGACAGATGGAAAGATGAGGCTGATGAGACTGAAGAATCTGCGAGGAACGAACTAGGGGCAGAGAAATAATCATATTTTAACCCTTTAATTGCCAGACCAAGAAGAAATCTATGGACAAATTATTTCTTTGCATTTTTTATCAAATAGGACAAATAACCACAAACCATTTTTATTTTTTTACTGACCACACATTTTTTTTTTATGAGCCTCTACCAACTGGTCGAGCTGGCCTTGGCAAAAGTGCATTTTCAACAATCATCATATAGTACAGTATTTGTATGCATCAAACTCAAAAACACAAACACAGATGAGCAATATATACAACCAGATATATTCATAAAAAATAAAAATTATATTGTAAAACAAAAAAGAAATGGAAAAAAGTAATGGAAAGTGTTTTTATAAAAAGTTTGGCCTAACAACAAACAACTGGCCTAACAGCAAATGTCTATATCCTGTGTTGGCCTAACTTGCTCATGTGTGTGCAACTTTGGGCTGCATTTCATGCATGAAAGGTGCTATATAAATTATTATCGCTCTTTCACTCTGAGACTCATAAGGCAGTACTAGATTTAGTAATATTACCATGAATCTAGCCATTTATTTACCATATTTTATTGGAAAACATCTCTGAAACTCTGAAAAAGTCGTATTGCTAGTTTAATAAAGGCCAATTCGACCAGTTGGTTGAGCATATTTTCAAAAAAATTACACCCTTGTTACAAAAATGTTTTGTGCATCAAGTTATATAATATGTTCAGTAAGTGCTCTGACACTAAAATATGTCAAAAATGATATGGTTACCTTACAAAAGTTGACCAAAAAGAGTGATTTCTTCAGGAGTGATTTTTAGCATGCCAACTTTCTCAGTGGAAGCTAGCTGAAGGGCATTCTGTTCGAACCACAGTGACATCTAGAGGTTTTTTGTGCATAACATGTCAACCAAACGATAGAGCTGGCTGAATCAGATGGAGTTACACTTTTTTATTTATTTTTCAACAAGATATCAAAACACAAAATGTGCTCTACCAAATGGTGGCGCTGGCTGTTAAAGGTTAAGACAGCATCATCATAAGAGGCCAACAAGAGTGACAGGGTGTGTCACTTTGCTGAAGGATAGACCAGCTATGCAGGATATTCTCTGAAGATTTCCCAAGGGGTAAAAGCTGCTGCTGGAGTACTGACTGGAAGTAGTGCTGATATCATGTCTACCATATCCTCTTAAAATACTCTGTCCAACAATATAAGTCTAATGACACATTTTTATTTAAGATGCATTCTTGTACTAAGGAGGGGAATTTGAAAAAGAATACCTGAAAAAGTACTTGTTGGTGTAGTTAATTAGTGAGTCAAACAGTATCACTCTCATTAAGAATTTATGGCAGAACATCATTTTATCTCTCATCAAAGATAGCAGAAAACATGCATTATTGTACTCAAGAGGGGAGTTTGACAGAGTACACAGTAAAAGTACTCTAAATAGTATTTATCAATCCTCAACCTCCAAGCTTTTAATATAGATTTGAAGAAAAAAACCTCGATGCTGACTTGACCACGCAAACGGGAAATACGGCCGCATCAATTCAGCAGTGTCAGTAACATCAAACAGAGAGATACTCATACTTTATAAGATAGGGATTCATGGCTGACAGTGCAAGACAGACAGCCAGATAGACAGATCGCGAGACAGACAGACAGACAGACAACAGACCAACAGACCGACAGACGCGCACACACATACGCACCCACACACGGACAGACTGTCTTCTGTATGTTTTGCATGTAGCCATATATTCAATGTATATTCGTGCAAACACGCACTCTGCAAAGAGTATGAACCTTTATTTTGAAGAGTACAGCGCAAGCATAGGGCAAACTAGCCAATCAGAAGCAAGGAGGCACTGGAGTACCCACCCACCTATGGAAACGAAACATTGAGGCCACGGGAACGCATACGGCAAAACGCATAGGAGTAACGCAAACGCAAACGCCAAAAAGCTTCCGCCCACACGCAATATACACCGGATTGTGTCAAGCTACACGAGACAGCTCCGTTTACATCCAACCGCTGGAAAAGCTGCAGTA